>NC_092718.1:138705803-138902655 GCF_047496885.1 Scyliorhinus torazame
TGGGCTGGGAGAGGGACCGGCGGCTCCCGTTCCGGCGGCAGTAGCAGCTCCAGCGCGTCCACATCAGCCTGGCTCAGCTGCGAGCCCAGGCGCTCGAACATCTGGTGTAGGGAGAGCATGTGGTGAGAGGAGAGAGCCTCCTCCTCCTGCCAGCGAGCCCGCTTCAGCGCCGCCGCCATAGCTCTGCCCGGGTAGAGGAACCAGGCCTCAGCTCCAGAATCCAACTGTGAGCAACAAAACGCTCCTCAAACTGCTCCACACACCAACCTCCAACTCAATCACACCACGAAAGCAAACTAAACACAATCCCCTTTCCTCAGCTCTGCAACTTCGAGTCCGCTCGCTTCACTCGACGCCGTTGTTGTTTTTCCTCTTCCTTCTGGTACTTTCCACACAGTCGCGCAGGCGCCAACCGCCCACTGTCTCTCCAATCCTCACTGCGCAGGCGCCAACCGCCCACTGTCTCTCCAATCCTCACTGCGCAGGCGCCGCCCGCCTTCTGTCTCTCCTGTCCTCCAGGCGCATGCGCCAACTGTCCTCTCTGATACTTACTCTCCCCACTGCGCAGCCGTCAACAGACCTGTCTCTCACTCTGCACAGTGCGCAGGCGCCAATTGCCCACTCATTCCTCACTGCGCATGCGGCAAACGCCCACATATAGACACGGCTCTTTGCGCAGGCACCAGGATCATCCACTCAGCACCCAAGTCGCAGCGACAGGGAAAGCATCCATTATTCGTTTCTCTCTTGCTCTAGTGTTTGTTGGGCGGGTGGAGGGAAACGGACAAGAATCGCGCACGCGCCCCGCTCCTGTGACGGTAGTTCACCACTGTGACGCCCCACACCACCAGCCCCCCAACCCGGTTCAAAAAGATTTCAGTTAACGGCGGGCGGTTGGTGGAGGAGGAGGGGGGTGGGGAGGGGAGGAGGAGGGGGGTGGGGAGGGGAGGAGGAGGGGGGTGGGGAGGGGAGGAGGAGGGGGGTGGGGAGGGGAGGAGGAGGGGGGGGTGGGGAGGAGGGGAGGAGGAGGGGGGTGGGGAGGGGAGGAGGAGGGGGGTGGGGAGGAGGAGGGGGGTGGGGAGGGGGGAGGAGGGGGGTGAGGAGGAGGGGGGAGGGGGGGGAGGGGAGGGGGAGGAGGAGGAGGGGGTGGGGAGGTGAGGAGGGGAGGGGGGTGGGGAGGGGAGGAGGTGAGGAGGGGAGGGGGGTGGGAGGGGTGGGGAGGGAGGGGGGTGGGGTGGGGAGGGGGGAGGGAGGGGGGTGGGGTGGGGAGGGGGGAGGGAGGGGGGTGGGGAGGGGGGAGGGAGGGGGGAGGGGGGGGGGGGGTGGGGAGGGGGGGGGGGTGGGGAGGGGAGGAGGAGGGGGGGGGTGGGGAGGGGGGGGGGTGGGGAGGGGAGGAGGAGAGGGGGTGGGGAGGGGACGAGGAGGGGGATGATGATGGCGGGATAATGTTGGGGAGGGAAATAGTAATGGGGAGAAGATGTTGAGGTTAGAGGATGCTGGGAAGGAGGATGGTGATCGGGGGTAGAGTGATGATGGGGAGGGGGGAATTGAGAGGGGGATGATGATGGGGAGGAGGGGTGGTGTTGGTGGAGAGGTGGATGATGTTGGGGATGGGTGGTGATGATTATGAGGGGATGAACATGGGGAGAGGAATGATGATGGGGCGGGGAATGTTGATGGGGAGGGGGATAATGGTGGGGAGACGGTTGATACAAAGAACAAAGAAAAGTACAGCACAGGAACAGGCCCTTCGGCCCTCCAAGCCTGCGCCGTCCATGCTGCCCGACTAAACTACAATCTTCTACACTTCCTGGGTCCGTATCCCTCTATTCCCATCCTATTCATGTATTTGTCAAGATGCCCCTTAAATGTCACTATCGTCCCTGCTTCCACCACCTCCTCTGGTAGTGAGTTCCAGGCACCCACTACCCTCTGTGTAAAAAACTTGCCTCGTACATCTACTCTACATCTCACCTTAAACCTATGCCCCCTAGTAATTGACCCCTCTACCCTGGGAAAAAGCCTCTGACTATCCACTCTGCCTATGCCCCATATAATTTTGTAGACCTCTATCAGGTCGCCCCTCAACCTCCGTCGTTCCAGTGAGAACAAATAGAGTTTATTCAACCTCCTCAGAGCTAATGCCCTCCATACCAGGCAACATCCTGGCAAATCTCTTCTGCATCCTCTCTAAAGCCTCCCCATCCTTCTGGTAGTGTGGTGACCAGAATTGAACACTATACTCCAAGTGTGGCCTAACTAAGTTTCTATACAGCTGCAACATGACTTGCCAATTTTTATATCAATGCCCCGGCCAATGAAGGCTACCTTGGCTGGTTTGCACATGGCTAAATCGCTGGCTTTTAAAGCAGGCCAGCAGCACGGTTCAATTCCCGTACCAGCCTCCCCGAACAGGCGCCGGAATGTGGCAACTAGGGGCTTTTCACAGTAACTTCATTGAAGCCTACTTGTGACAAACGATTTTCATTTCACTACCTTCTCCACCTGTGTTGCCCGTTTCAGTGACCTGTGGACCTGTACACCTAGTTCTCTCTGACTGTCAATACGCTTGAGGGTGCTACTGTTCACTGTATATTCCCTGCCTGCATTAGACCTTCCAAAATTCATGATCTCACATTTGTCCGGATTATACTCCATCTGCCATCTCTCCGCCCAAGTCTCCAAACAGCCTAAATCCTGCTGTATTCTCTGACAGTCCTCATCGCTATCCGCAATTCCACCAACCTTTGTGTCATCTGCAAACTTATTAATCAGACCAGTTACATTTTCCTCCAAATCATTTATATAGACTACAAACAGGAAAGGTCCCAGCACTGATCCCTGCGGAACACCACTAGTCACAGCCCTCCAATTAGAAAAGCACCCTTCCATTGCTACTCTCTGCCTTCTATGACCTAGCCAGTTCTGTATCCATCTTGCCATCTCACCCCTGATCTCGTGTGTCTTCACCTTTTGTACCAGTCTGCCATGAGGGACCTTGTAAAAGACCTTACTAAAGTCCATATAGACAACATCCACTGCCGTACCTGCATCAATCATCTTTGTGATCTCCTCGAAAAACTCTTATCAAGTTAGTGAGACACGACCTCCCCTTCACAAAACCGTGCTGCCTCTCGCTAATACGTCCATTTGCTTCCAAATGGGAGTAGATCCTGTCTCGAAGAATTCTCTCCAGTAATTTCCCTACCACTGACGTAAGGCTCACCATCCTGTAGTTCCCTGGATTATCCTTGCTATCCTTCTTAAACAAAGGAACAACATTGGCTATTCTCCAGTCCTCCGGGACATCACCTGAAGACAGTGAGGATCCAAATATTTCTGTCAAGGCCTCAGCAATTTCCTCTCTAGCCTCCTTCAGTATTCTGGGATAGATCCCATCAGGCCCTGGGGACTTACCCACCTTAATATTTTTCAAGACGCCCAACACCTCGTCTTTTTGGATCTCAATGTGACCCAGGCTATCTACACATCCTTCTCCAGACTCAACATCCACCAATTCCTTCTCTTTGGTGAATACTGATGCAAAATATTCATTTAGCATCTTGCCCATTTCCTCTGGCTCCACACATAGATTCCCTCGCCTGTCCTTCATTGGGCCAACCCTTTCCCTGGCTACCCTCTTGCTTTTTATGTACGTGTAACAAGCCTTGGGATTTTCCTTAACCCTATTCGCCAATTGTCATGTGAGAGTATCTTTTACCTTTAAGAAATGGAGCTGATCTTATTACTGAAGTGATGTCAGAGGGTGGGGGGAGCTGAGCTCACTTCTGCTTTTGGTTTCAGTTTGAGGAGAAAGCTGGGAGTGTCTGTGTTTTTCTGAGAGCTGCAGGAAGAAGCACAGAGCTGGTCTGTTGATTTTTGAAATATTTGATATATTGAAAGTCACCTGATGTGTTCTAATTTTTGACGGTTTGAAGTCTTTTGGATGTTTAAAGGAACAGTTTGAAGGATTATTTAGTGTTGTAGTCTTTTGGGGTTATCTTTGGAGTGTTAAGATTTTCACTGTTTGGTTTTAAAAGGTTAACTTGAGTTCATAGAATAAACATTGTTTTGTTTAAAAAACCATTTGTCCATAATTGCTGTATCACACCTGGAGAGTACGCCGTGTGCTTCCCACACCACAATCTATAAAAAGTTGTGGGTCGGTTGAACTCCATGAAACACTTTGGGGTTCTGTAAATCCGGACCCATCAGAATTGGGGGCTCGAGGGGGATAACAGTCTATATTGGATTGGTTTAGTGAACTTAAAAGACAGTGAGGGGTGAGCATATTTTGGTTGCTTTTCAGATGTGGTATTTTTGTTTAAGTGGGGAGTGTGTTGTGGACAATGGCTCTTTCAGAGGCTCAGAAGTTTTTTGGGGATGGAGACGGTCACACGCAGTACCTTACGGACAGAGACTAAAAGCAGACTGTTAGATTTGGGAAAAACATTGCAGTTAACATTACCTGACAAAATGCGAAAAGATGAGGTAATTATGGCGGTGGTTAAGCATTTAAAGTTGCCTGAGATACAGTTTGATTCATTGGAAATGGCAAAAATTCAGTTGCAAATTAAACAAATGGAACATGAGAAAGAATTAAAGCAGCTTGAATACGAAAGAGGTAGAAAAGAAAAAGAAAGAGAGAAAGAGGAAAAAGAAAAGGAGAGAGAAGAAATGAGAAAAGAAAGAATATCCCTAGCAGAACAAAAAGAAAGAGAAAGGGAGATACAGATCAGGGAAAAAGATAAAGAGACAGAGTTTGAACTTCAGAAAATGGCCATGAAACATGACAGTCAGTTAAAATTGGCAGATGTAAAGGGAAACGTACAGTTGGATGATAGTGATGAGGATAGTGAGAAAGAGCATCAAAGTCGAAGGCTTGGTGGGAATCTATTTAAATATGTTCAAGCATTGCCAAGGTTTTTAAAAAAATATATTTTATTCGAGTTTTCTGGCCAAACATAACAATACGTAGTGTTTCTTTTACACAACAATAAAGCAATATAAATAGCCGTGGCCAGTTTTAAACAAATAAATAAATAATATATATAAACAAAAGAAAAACAAAACTAAATGGCAACTGCCTTGTCCAAAATAAATACTCTCCAAAATTACAGTCCAATATACAATTACATAGGGGGCTTAGCTTCCTTCCACATTAACAATATCCTGCGCCGGGCTACAAGGGACGCAAAGGCCAACATGTCAGCCTCTCTCGCCTCCTGCACTCCCGGCTCTTCTGCAACCCCAAATATAGCCAACCCCCAGCTTGGTTCGACCCGGACCCCACCACCTTCGAAAGCACCTTTGCCACCCCCACCCAGAACCCCTGTAGTACCGGGCATGACCAGAACATGTGGGTGTGATTCGCTGGGCCGCTCGAGCATCTCGCACACCTATCCTCTATCCCAAAAAATTTACTAAGCTGTGCTCCAGTCATATGCGCCCTGTGTAGCACCTTAAATTGTATCAGGCTTAGCCTGGCACACGAGGACGATGAGTTTACCTGGCACACGAGGACGATGTAGGGCATCCGCCCACAGCCCCTCCTCAATCTCCTCCCCCAGTTCTTCTTCCCATTTCCCTTTCAGCTCATCTACCATGATCTCCCCCTCGTCCCTCATCTCCCTGTATATGTCCGCTACCTTACCGTCCCCCACCCATGTCTCTGACATCACTCTATCCTGCACTTCCTGCGTCGGGAGCTGCGGGAATTCCCTCACCTGTTGCCTCACAAAAGCCCTCAATTGCATATACCGAAATGCATTCCCTTGGGGCAACCCATATTTCTCCGTCAGCGTTCCCAAACTCGCAAACGTCCCATCTACAAATAGATCTCTTAATTGTACTACCCCAGCTCTTTGCCATGCTCCAAATCCCCCATCCATTCTCCCCGGAACGAACCTATGATTGTTTCTTATCGGGGACCGCACCTAAGCTCCCGTCCCTCCCCTATGCCGTCTCCACCACCGGGTAGCCACCACCACCGGGCTTGTGGTGTATTTCTTTGGTGAGAACAGCAACGGCGCCGTCACCATTGCTTGCAGGCTAGTCCCCTTGCAGGACTCCCTCTCCATTCTCTTCCACGCCGCTCCCTCCCCTTCTCCCATCCACTTACACACCATTGAAACATTGGCGGCCCAGTAGTACTCACTCAGGCTCGGTAGTGCCAGCCCCCCCCTGTCCCTACTACGCTGCAAGAATCCCCGCCTCACTCTCGGGGTCTTCCCAGCCCACACAAAACTCATAATGCTCTTCTCAATTCTTTTGAAAAAAGCCTTCGTGATCACCACCGGGAGGCACTGGAACACAAAAAGGAATCTCGGGAGGACCACCATTTTAACCGCCTGCACCCTACCTGCCAATGACAAGGACACCATGTCCCATCTCTTGAAATCCTCCTCCATCTGTTCCACCAACCGTGTTAAATTAAGCCTATGTAATGTACCCCAATTCTTGGCTATCTGGATCCCCAGGTACCGGAAGTCCCTTGTTACCTTCCTCAACGGTAAATCCTCTATCTCTCTGCTCTGCTCCCCCGGGTGCACCACAAATAACTCACTTTTCCCCATGTTCAGTTTATACCCTGAAAAATCCCCAAACTCCCCAAGTATCCGCATTATCTCTGGCATCCCCTCCGCCGGGTCCGCCACATATAGCAACAAATCGTCCGCATATAGAGATACCCGGTGTTCTTCTCCCCCCCTAAGTACTCCCCTCCACTTCCTGGAACCCCTCAGTGCCATGGCCAGGGGTTCAATCGCCAGTGCAAACAATAACGGGGACAGAGGACATCCCTGCCTCGTCCCTCTATGGAGCCGAAAATAGTCAGACCCCCGTTAATTCACGACCACGCTCGCCATCGGGGCCCTATACAGCAACTGTACCCACCTGGTATACCCGTCCCCAAAGCCAAATCTCCTCAACACCTCCCACAAATAATCCCACTCCACTCTATCAAATGCTTTCTCGGCATCCATCGCCACCACTATCTCCGCTTCCCCCTCTGGTGGGAGCATCATCATTACCCCTAGCAGCCTCCGTATATTTGTATTTAGCTGTCTCCCCTTCACAAACCCAGTTTGGTCCTCATGGACCACCCCCGGGACACAATCCTCTATCCTCATTGCCATTACCTTGGCCAGGATCTTAGCATCCACATTCAGGAGGGAAATGGGCCTGTATGACCCGCATTGCAGCGGGTCTTTTTCCTTCTTTAGGAGGAGCGATATCGTTGCCTCTGACATAGTCGGGGGCAGCTGCCCCCTTTCCCTCGCCTCATTAAAGGTTCTCATCAGTAGCGGGGCCAGCAAGTCCAAATATTTCTTATAGAATTCAACTGGGAATCCGTCTGGTCCCGGGGCCTTCCCCACCTGCATGCTTCCAATCCCTTTCACTACTTCCTCCGTCTCAATCTGTGCTCCCAGCCCCACTCTCTCCTGTTCCTCCACCTTAGGAAATTCCAGCTGATCCAGAAAGCACATCATTCTCTCCTTCCCGTCCGGGGGCTGCGCTTCATATAATCTTTCATAAAATGCCTTGAACACTCCATTCACTCTCTCCGCTCCATCTCCCCCTCCTCATCTCTCACCCCCCCTATCTCCCTCGCTGCTCCCCTTTTCCTCAGTTGGTGGGCCAACAACCTACTCGCCTTCTCCCCATATTCGTACTGTACACCCTGTGCCTTCCTCCATTGTGCCTCTGCCTTACCCGTAGTCAACAAGTCAAACTCTATATGTAGCCTTTGCCTTTCCCTGTATAGTCCCTCCTCCGGTGCCTCTGCGTATTGTCTGTCCACCCTCAGCAGTTCTTTCAACAACCGCTCCCTTTCCCTACCCTCCTGCTTTCCTTTATGTGCCCTAATAGATATCAGCTCCCCTCTAACCACTGCCTTCAGTGCCTCCCAGACCACTCCCACCTGTACCTCCCCATTATCATTAATTTCCAAGTACCTTTCAATACACCCCCTCACCCTTAAACACACCCCCTCATCTGCCAATAATCCCATGTCCATTCTCCAGGGTGGAAGCTGTTGTTTTTCTTCCCCTATCTCCAGGTCCACCCAGTGTGGAGCATGATCCAAGATGGCTATAGCCGTGTACTCCGTCCCCGTCACCTTTGGGATCAGTGCCCTTCCCAAAACAAAAAAATCTATTCGTGAAAATACTTTATGTACATAGGAGAAAAACGAAAACTCCTTACTCCTAGGTCTACTAAATCTCCAGGGATCTACTCCTCCCATCTGCACCATAAAATCCTTAAGCACCCTAGCTGTAGCCGGCCTTCTTCCGGTCCTGGACCTCGATCTGTCCAGCCCTGGGTCCAGCACCGTATTAAAGTCTCCACCCATTACCAACTTTCCCGCCTCTAGGTCCGGGATGTGTCCTAACATACGCCTCATAAAATTGGCATCATCCCAGTTCGGGGCATACACGTTCACCAATACCACCGCCTCCCCTTGCAGTTTGCCACTCACCATCACGTATCTGCCCCCACTATCTGCCACTATAGTCTTTGCCTCAAACATTACCCGCTTCCCCACTAGTATGGCCACCCCCTTGTTTTTTGCATCCAGCCCCGAATGAAACACCTGCCCCACCCATCCTTTGCGAAGTCTAACCTGGTCTGTCAGCTTCAGATGCGTCTCCAGAAGCATAACCACATCTGCCTTAAGTTTCTTTAGGTGTGCGAGTACCCGTGCCCTCTTAATCGGCCCGTTCAGCCCTCTCACATTCCACGTGATCAACCGGGTTGGGGGGCTCTTTACCCCCCCCCCCCCCCTTGACGACTAGCCATTTCCTTTTTCAATCCAGCTCCTCACCCGGTTCCCACGTAGCTGTATCCCCCCCCAGGCGGCGCCCCCCCCGCCCCGACCCCCCCCCCCCTCCCATACCAGCTCCCCCTTCTCCCAAGCAGCAGCAACCCAGTTAACCCCCCCGCTAGATCCCAAGCTAGTGTAATTGCACCCCCCATGTTGCTCCCAGAAGTCAGCAAACTCTGGCCGACCTCGGCTTCCCCCCGTGACCTCGGCTCGCACTGTGCGAGGCCCCCTCCTTCCTGCTTCCCTGTTCCCGCCATGATTACCATAGCGCGGGAACAAAGCCCGCGCTTCCCCTTTTGGCCCCGCCCCCAATGGCCGGCGCCCACAGCTCCTCATCCTCCCTCCCCCCCTCCCCCACGACATGGGGAAGAGAGAGAAGTTACAGGGTCGCAGGTTTAACAATCTGGGAAGTCTTCTCTTCCCCCTTTCCCCCCCTTCATCCCACAAATTCACCCCCCCCTTTTGTCCCAAACGTTCTTTTTCTGGCCCACTCACTCCAGCATCTCCTCGACAATAAATGTCCACGCTTCGTCTGCCGTTTCGAAATAGTGGTGTTTCCTTAGATGTGTGACCCACAGTCTCGCCAGCTGCAACATTCCGAATTTGACCTTCCTTTTATGCAACACCGCCTTGGCCCGATTAAAGCTTGCCCTCCTTCTCGCCACCTCCGCACTCCAATCTTGATACACGCGGATCACCGCATTCTCCCACCTACTGTTCCGAGTTTTCTTGGCCCATCTGAGGACCATCTCTCTGTCCTTGTATCGGAGAAATCTCACAACTATTGCTCGAGGAGTTTCTCCAGCCCTCGGTATTCGCGCCATAACTCGATAGGCTCCCTCCACCTCCAGCGGACCCGTCGGGGCCTCCGATCCCATTAACGAATGCAGCACATATGCCCCGACGTCCGCCCCCTCTGCACCTTCGGGAAGACCAAGAATCCTTAAGTTCTTCCTCCTCGCATTGTTCTCCAGCACCTCCAGCCTTTCCACACATCTTTTGTGTTGTGCCTCGTGGATCTCCGTTTTCACCACCAGGCCCTGTATGTCGTCCTCATTCTCAGCAGCCTTTGCCTTCACGACCCGAAGCTCCTGTTCCTGGGTCTTTTGCTCCTCCTTTAGCCCCTCAATCGCTTGTAATATCGGGGCCAACAGCTCCTTCTTCATTTCCTTTTTGAGTTCATCTACGCAACGCCGCAGGAACTCTTGTTGGTCAGGGCCCCATATTAAACTGCCTTCTTCCGACGCCATCTTGCTTTGTGCCTGCCTTCCTGGCCGCTGCTCTTGAGGATCCACCGCAATCCGGCTACTTTCCTCTCTTTTTTCCATCCGTGTCCGGGGGGGCTTCCCTTCTGGATTACCGCACAGTGTTATTTGCCGTTAAAATTGCCGATGGGGCTCCTATTAAGAGCCCAAAAGTCCGTTTCACCGGGAGCTGCCGAAACATGCGACTTAGCTGGTCATCACCACACCCGGAAGTCAAGCATTGCCAAGGTTTGACAAGAAGGAGGTAGAAGCCTTTTCATTTCATTTGAGAAGGTAGCTAAACAAATCAAATGGCCATAGGACATGTGGGTATTACTGATTCAAACAAAGGCCTTTGACAAGGTCCCTCATGGTAGACTAGTACAAAAGGTGAAGTCACACGGGATCAGGGGTGAACTGGCAAGGTGGATACAGAACTGGCTAGGCCATAGAAGGCAGAGGGTAGCAATGGAGGGATGCTTTTCTAATTGGAGGGCTGTGACCAGTGGTGTTCCACAGGGATCAGTGTTGGGACCTTTGCTGTTTGTAGTATATATAAATGATTTGGAGGAAAATGTAACTGGTCTGATTAGTAAGTTTGCAGACGACACAAAGGTTGGTGGAATTGCGGATAGCGATGAGGACTGTCTGAGGATACAGCAGGATTTAGATTGTCTGGAGACTTGGGCGGAGAGATGGCAGATGGAGTTTAATCCGGACAAATGTGAGGAAATGCATTTTGGAATGTCTAATGCAGTTAGGGAATATACAGTGAATGGTAGAACCCTCAAGAGTATTGAAAGTCAAAGAGATCTAGGAGTACAGGTCCACAGGTCATTGAAAGGGGCAACACAGGTGGAGAAGGTAGTCAAGAAGGCATACGGCATGCTTGCCTTCATTGGCCGGGGCATTGAGTATAAGAATTGGCAAGTCATGTTGCAGCTGTATAGAACCTTAGTTAGGCCACACTTGGAGTATAGTGTTCAATTCTGGTCGCCACACTACCAGAAGGATGTGGAGGCTTTAGAGAGGGTGCAGAAGAGATTTACCAGAATGTTGCCTGGTATGGAGGGCATAAGCTATGAGGAGAGGTTGAATAAACTCGGTTTGTTCTCACTGGAACGAAGGAGGTTGAGGGGCGACCTGATAGAGGTATACAAAGTTATGAGGGGCATAGACAGAGTGGATAGTCAGAGGCTTTTCCCCAGGGTAGAGGGGTCAATTACTAGGGGGCATAGGTTTAAGGTGAGAGGGGCAAGGTTTAGAGTAGATGTACGAGGCAAGTTTTTTACGCAGAGGGTAGTGGGTGCCTGGAACTCGCTACCGGAGGAGGTAGTGGAAGCAGGGACGATAGGGACATTTAAGGGGCATCTTGACAAATATATGACTAGGATGGGAATAGAAGGATACGGACCCAGGAAGTGTAGAAGATTGTAGTTTAGTCGGGCAGTATGGTCGGCACGGGCTTGGAGGGCCGAAGGGCCTGTTCCTGTGCTGTACATTTCTTTGTTTGTTCTTTGTTCTTTGTTCAAAGCTGGTAGGTCGAGCTAGTGAAGTGTTTGCGTCACCACTGGAGGAGGTATCTGGAACATATGAGGAGGTGAAAAAATCTATCTTAGGTGCATATGAACTAGTGCCTGAAGCTTACAGACAAAGGTTTAGAAATTTAAGGAAAGAATTTGGTCAAACATACATGGAGTTTGAAATGCTCAAACAGAGTAATTTTGATAGGTGGATAAGGGCTTTGAAAATAGATCAAACGTATGAAGCTCTCAGAGAAATTATACTTTTGGAGGAGTTTAAAAATTCAATTCCTGGACTTCTGGTTGCGGCGATGACCAGCTGAGTCGCACGTTTCGGCACCTCCCGTTTTAACGGACTTTTGGGCTCTTATCGGGAGCCCCAACGGAAATTTTTCACGGCCAAACTCAGTGTGAGGCGATAAAGGAAGGAGTCCCCCCGGGTGTGGATGGAAAGAAGCGATAGCCGTGGCTAGATTGCGGAGGATCCTCTGGAGCAGCGGCAGAGAAGAGAAGGGAGTAGCAAGATGGCGGCTGAGGGAGCCCAGATGGTATGGGGCCCGGAACAGCAGGAGTTCCTCCAGCGATGTGTGGAGGAGCTCAAGAAGGAGGTGCTGGCGCCGATGTTGCTGGCGATTGAAGGAGACGCAAAAGACCCAGGCGATGGAACTCCGTGGAGTGAAGGCAGAGGCAGCCGAGAACGAAGATGAGATACAGGGCTTGGTGGTGAAGACTGAGACGCACGAGGCACTACATAAGAGGTGCATAGAAACGCTGGAAGCCCTGGAAAATAGCTCGAGGAGGAGGAATTTAAGGATTTTGGGTCTTCCCGAAGGGTCAGAGGGAGCGGATGTTGGGGCATATGTGAGTACGATGCTCCATACTTTAATGGGAGCTGAGGCCCCGACGGGCCCCCTGGAAGTGGAGGGAGCATACCGGGTCCTCGTGAGAAGGCCGAAGGCAGGGGAAATATCACGAGCAATAGTGGTGAGGTTCCACCGCTACAAAGACAGAGAGATGGTCCTGAGATGGGCTAAGAAGACACGGAGTAGCAGGTGGGAGAACGCGGTGATCCGCATGTATCAGGATTGGAGTGCGGAGGTGGCGAGAAGGAGGGCGAGTTTCAATCGGGCCAAGGCGGTGCTCCACAAGAAAAAAAAAGTGAAATTTGGAATGTTGCAGCCGGCAAGACTGTGGGTTACACACCAGGGCAAACACCACTACTTCGAGACGGCGGAGGAGGCGTGGGCATTTATTCAAGAAGAGAAGTTGAACTAGATTTGAGGAATGGATGTTTGGAAAGAAGTAGCGAGGTGGTGGCAAGGAATTGTAAAGGGGAGAGGGGGAGGGCCTATCTGTAAAAATGTTGGACAGGAGAATTTTTTCTCCCCCACCCCCATAGGGGGGGGACACGAAAAAATGTGGGCGCCGGTGGGGACAGGGAAGGGGAGAGGGAACTGCGCCATTAGGGGCGGGGCCGAGAGGGAAGCGCGGGCTTTTCTCCCGCGCTACGGAAATTGTGGCGGGAAAAGTGGGCGCAGGAAGGAAGGGGCCCCACACGCAGGGAGGCCAAGGGTAAACGGGGGAAGCCGAGGTCAGCCAGAGTTTGCTGACTCCCGGAAGCAATATGGGGGGAGCAATCAAGCTAGAAGGGAATCTAGCGGGGGGGGGGGATTAACTGGGTTGCTGCAGCTGAGGGTAAGGGGGAGCTGATATGGGATGGGATGGTCGGGACGGGAGGGTGCCGTCTGGGGGACAAACGGGTGCGTGGGACCCGGGTGAGGAGCTGGTTAAAAAAAAAAGGAGATGGCTCGTCGACGATGGGGGTGGGTAAAGGGCCCCCCAACCCGGTTGATCACGTGGAACGTGAGAGGGTTGAACGGGCCGATTAAGAGGGCAAGGGTATTTGCACACCTAAAGAGGCTGAAGGCGGATGTGGTTATGCTTCAAGAGACGCACCTGAAAGTGGTGGATCAGGCCAGGTTAAGGAAAGGATGGGTGGGACAGGTTTTCCACTCAGGATTAGATGCGAAAAATAGAGGGGTGGCAATACTGGTGGGGAAACGGGTACTGTTTGAGGCTAAGGCCATAGTGGCGGACAGTGGGGGCAGGTACGTGATGGTGAGTGGCAGATTGCAAGGTGAGGCGGTGGTGCTGGTGAACGTATATGCCCCGAACTGGGATGACGCGGGTTTTATGAAGCGTATGTTGGGGCACATCCCGGACCTAGAGATGGGAAATTTGGTATTGGGGGGGGGGACTTCAACACGGTGCTGGACCCAGGGCTGGACCGGTCCAGATCTAGGACCGGGAGGAGGCCGGCAGCAGCCAAGGTGCTTAAGGGGTTTATGGAGCAGATGGGAGGAGTAGATCCCTGGAGATTTGCTAGACCGAGGAGTAAGGAGTTTTCCTTCTTCTCCCACGTCCATAAAGTATACTCCCGGATAGACTTTTTTGTCCTGGGAAGGGCGCTGATCCCGAAAGTGGCAGGAACGGAATATTCGGCTATAGCCGTTTCAGATCACGCCCCACACTGGGTGGATCTGGATCTAGGAGAGGAGAAGGAGCAGCGCCCACTTTGGAGATTAGACATGGGACTGTTGGCAGATGAGGGGGTATGTGGAAGGGTGAGGGGATGTATTGAAAGGTACCTAGAGGTCAACGATGATGAAGAGGTCCAGGTGGGAGTAGTATGGGAGGCGCTGAAAGCGGTGGTTAGCGGGGAGCTGATTTCCATAAGAGCCCACAAGGAGAAAGAAGAGGGTAAAGAAAGGGAGAGACTGATCGGGGAGATTCTGAGGGTGGATAGGCAATATGCGGAGGCCCCGGATGAAGGGTTATACAGGGAAAGACGGAGACTACAGACGGAGTTTGACCTGCTGACCACGGGTAAGGTGGAGACGCAGTGGAGGAAGGCACAGGGAATACAATACGAGTATGGGGGAAAGGCGAGCCGACTGCTGGCCCAACAAGTTAGGAAGAGGGGGCCGCGAGAGAGATCGGAGGAATTAGGGACGGGGAGGGAAGGATGGAACAGAGGGCGGAGAAGGTGAACGGGGTGTTTAAGTCATTCTATGAGAGGCTGTATAAGTCCCAACCCCCGGAGGGGAAAGAGGGAATGATGCGCTTCTTGGACCAGTTGGAGTTCCCGAGGGTTGAGGAGCAAGAGGTGACAGGTCTGGGAGCGCAGATTGAGGTGGAGGAGGTGGTAAAAGGAATCGGGAACATGCAGGCAGGAAAGGCCCCGGGACCAGATGAGTTCCCGGTGGAATTTTACAGGAAATATGTGGACCTACTGGCCCCACTCCTGGCGAGAACCTTCAATGAGGCTAAGGAAAGGGGGACACTACCCCCGACGATGTCGGAGGCGACGATATCGTTGATCCTGAAGCGAGACAAAGACCCGCTGCAGTGCGGGTCATACAGGCCCATCTCCCTCCTAAATGTAGACACCAAGTTACTGGCCAAGGTGATGGCGACTAGGATGGAGGACTGTGTCCCAGGGGTGGTACATGACGACCAGACAGGGTTTGTTAAAGGGAGGCAATTGAATGCCAATATACGAAGGTTGCTGGGGGAAATGATGATGCCCCCACCGGAGGGGGAGGCGGAGATAGTGGTGGCGATGGATGCAGAGAAGGCATTCGATAGAGTGGAGTGGGACTACCTGTGGGAGGTACTGAGGAGATTTGGATTTGGAGAGGGGTTCATCAGATGGGTTCAGCTCCTGTACGGGGCCCCGGTGGCAAGCGTGGTTACAAACAGGCAACGATCCGACTATTTCCGATTACATAGGGGCACAAGACAGGGGTGTCCCCTGACCCCGTTACTGTTCGCGTTGGCAATCGAGCCATTGGCCATAG
Source organism: Scyliorhinus torazame (assembly GCF_047496885.1). NCBI lineage: Eukaryota > Metazoa > Chordata > Chondrichthyes > Carcharhiniformes > Scyliorhinidae > Scyliorhinus > Scyliorhinus torazame. Next base: position 138,721,255 of record NC_092718.1, read on the forward strand.
CGCTGAGGGGCTCTAGGAAGTGGAGAGGGGTGCTTAGAGGAGGAGAGGAACATCGGGTGTCATTATATGCGGATGATCTGCTGCTATATGTGGCGGACCCAGTGGAGGGGATGCCTGAGATAATGCAGACACTCAGGGAGTTTGGAGCGTTCTTGGGATACAAATTGAACATGGGAAAGAGTGAACTGTTTGTGATGCACCCCGGGGAACAGGGCAGGGGAATAGACGATCTGCCGCTGAGGAGAGTAGCAAGGGACTTTCGATATCTAGGGATCCAGGTGGCTAGGAACTGGGGAACCTTGCATAAACTTAACTTGACACGACAGGTAGAGCAGATGGAGGAGGACTTTAAAAGATGGGACATGGTGCCCCTGTCATTGGCGGGTAGGGTACAGGCGGTCAAAATGGTGGTCCTCCCGAGGTTTCATTTCGTGTTTCAGTGCCTCCCCATACTGATTACAAAGGCCTTCTTCAAGAAAGTGGATAGGAGTATTATGAGCTTTGTGTGGGCAGGAAAGACCCCAAGGGTAAAGAGGGGGTTCCTGCAGCGTAGGAGGGTCAGAGGGGGACTGGCACTGCCGAGCCTGAGTGATTACTATTGGGCCGCCAACGTGTCTATGATATGTAAGTGGATGAGGGAAGAAGAAGGAGCGGCGTGGAAAAGGCTGGAGATGGCGTCCTGTAGAGGAACAAGTTTAAAAGCACTGGTGACGGCGCCGTTACCGTTTTCCCCGAAAAAATACACCACAAACCCAGTGGTGGTGGCGACTTTGAAGATTTGGGGGCAGTGGAGACGACATAGGGGGGTGACGGGTGCCTCGGTGTGGTCCCCGATAAGGAACAACCCCAGGTTCGTCCCGGGAAGGATAGATGGGGGATTCCAATCTTGGCAACGAGCAGGAATTGTGAAATTGTAGGACTTGTTCCTGGACGGGACGTTCGCGAGTCTGGGAGCACTGGTAGAAAAATACGAGTTGCCACCTGGGAATGCCTTTCGATATATGCAAGTGAGGGCATTTGCAAGGCAACAGGTGAGGGAATTTCTGCAGCTCCCGCGCAGGGGGTCCAGGACAGAGTGATCTCAGGGGCATGGGTCGGTGATGGTAAAGTGTCCGATATATACAGGGAAATGAGAGACAAGGGGGAGACGATGGTAGAGGAGCTAAAGGGTAAATGGGAGGAGGAGCTGGGGAAGAGATTGAGGAGGGGCTGTGGGCAGATGCCCTAAGTAGGGTAAATTCCTCGTCCTCGTGTGCCAGGCTCAGCCAGATCCAATTCAAGGTTCTACACAGGGCGCATATGACTGAGTAGATTTTTTGGAGTGGAGGATTTTTGGTGCGGGAGGTGCGCGGGAAGCCCGGCGAACCACACCCACATGTTTTGGTCATGTCCGGTATTGCATGGGTTCTGGGTGGGTGTGGCAAGAGTGATCTCAAAGGTGGTGGGGGTCCGGGTCGAACCAAGCTGGGGGTTGGCTTTATTTGGGGTTGCAGAAGAGCTGGGAGTGCAGGAGGCGAGAGAGGCCGATGTTTTGGCCTTTGCGTCCCTAGTAGCCCGGCGAAGGATTCTACTAATGTGGAAAGAAGCTAAACCCCCGGGCGTGGAGGCCTCGATAAACGACATGGCAGGGTTTGTAAAATTGGAGCGAATAAAGTACGCACTAAGAGGTTCGGCTCAGGGGTTCACCAGGCGGTGGCAACCGTTCCTTGACTATCTCGCAGAGCGATAAGGGAAAACAGGAAAGACAGCAGCAGCAACCCAGGGGGGAGGGGGGGTACATGTGGGTCCTTGGTTTTTTTTTTGTTCTTTTCTATGCTAGTTGTTTATAATTATATTTATTTTTTCAATGTTACTATTTCTTTTTCTGTACTTGTTGTTAGTTAATATATTATTTAAATAACGGTCAATGTACATTTTGTTACAAAGTTGTAAAAATGGAAAATTCTTTTTGACCGAAAAACTTTAATAAAATATATATTTTAAAAAAAATTAAATTCCTGATGTAGTGAGAACTCATGTGGAAGAGCAGAGGGTTAACACTGCACGGTTAAGAGCAGAAATGGCAGATGATTATGAATTAGTTCATAAATCAAAGCTTGGTTTCTGACATCAGTTTCAGCCTGTGAGGGATAGAAACTGGGGACATGAGAAATACTCAAGTGGTAAAGGTCAAGGTGATCTGATGGGAGATAATAAGGAGAGTGTATCTCAGACGAAAAAAGAAATCCAGGTGGGTGGAAAAGAAATGAAAAGTTTCAAATGTTTTCACTGTAATAAACTAGGCCATGTAAAGTCACAGTGTTGGTGGTTGAAGAGAAAAACATTGGGAAGGCTGATGTGGTAAAACAGGATGGGGTTTGTTAAAGTGGTAAAGGAAAGCTCAAGTGAAGTGAAGGAGGTGCAAAAGATTGTACAGCCTGATTAAGAGGTGATTGATAAGAAGGTGCCAGATCTCTTGAAAGAATTTACTTGTGTGGGTAAAGTTTACTTGTGTATCAGAAGGAGCAGGTAAAGAAGTCACAATTTTAAGATACACGGGAGCTAGTCAATCTTTAATGGTAAGAGATGAGGAGTTATGTAGTTTGGGAAGAATGTTGCCAGAAAAGGTGGTAATATGTGGAATTCAGGGTGAGAGGAGTAGCATTCCATTATATAAGGTAAGGTTGGAAAGTCCAGTGAAGAGTGGTGAAGTGGTAGTAGGAGTAATAGAGAAACTATCTTGTCCAGGAATACAGTTTATCTTGGGTAATGATATAGCTGGATCGCAGGTGGGAGTGATGCCTACTGTGGTTGATAAGCCAGTGGATAATCAGACAACTGAAGTGTTGAAGGATGAATATCCTGGGATTTGTCCGGATTGTGTAGTAAGAAGGTCGCAAAGTCACGGGTTAAGACAGGAGAAATCAAAGAGTGACAATGAAGTTGAAGTGCAATTATCAGAAACGATATCTTTTGACTATAATGGATGTGTCTACGAGGTTTCCAGAGGCCATTCCTGTATGTAATATTACAGCTAAAAAGATTGTGGAGGAATTACTTAAATTCTTTACTCGATATGGACTACTCACAGAAATTCAATCGGATCAAGGGTCAAATTTTACCTCAAAGTTATTCAAAGAAGTTATGGATAGCTTAGGAATAAAACAATTTAAATCAACTGCGTACCATCCAGAATCGCAGGGAGCGTTAGAAAGGTGGCATCAGACATTAAAGACAATGTTGAGGGCGTATTGTCAAGATTATCCAGAGGATTGGGATAAAGGAATTCCATTCGTACTGTTTGCAATTAGGGATGCACCTAATGAGTCAACCAAATTTAGTCCTTTTGAACTAATTTTTGGTCATGAGGTAAGAGGGCCATTTAAATTGATTAAAGAAAAATTGGTGGTTGAGAAATCGAAAGTTACACTATTGGATTACGTGTCAAATTTTAGGGAACGATTAAATAGAGCAGGTGAATTGGCTGGACAACATTTAAAAGTTGCACAAAATGTGATGAAATGGGTAGCGGACAAGAACACCAAAGTTCGTAGTTTTGCCAGTGGGGATAAAGTTTTAGTGTTGTTACCAGTGGTAGGTGACCTTTAAAAGCTAGGTTTTGTGGACCGTATCAGATTGAAAGAAAATTAAGTGAGGTGAATTATGTGGTAAAAACACCAGATAGAAGGAAGACTCGCCGAGTATGTCATGTGAATATGCTTAAAAGGTACTTTGAAAGGGAAAGAGAGAAAAAGGAGGTGGTTTTAATGATTCTAACTCAAAGTGACAAACCATATCCAGATGACTGTGAATTTGACATATCTCAAATTAAATTGGAAAATGAGGATGTTCTTAAAAATTGAGATAAATTGTTGAGTTATCTTCCAGAGGAAGGCGGTGGCGTAGTGGTATTGTCACAGGGCTAGTAATCCAGAGACCCAGCTGCAATGTTCTGGGCGCCTGGGTTCAAATCCCACCAGGGCAGATGTTGAAATTTGAATTCAATCGGGCAGCACGGTAGCATTGTGGATAGCACAATTGCCTCACAGCTCCAGGGTCCCAGGTTCGATTCCGGCTTGGGTCACTGTCTATGCGGAGTCTGCACATCCTCCCCGTGTGTGCGTGGGTTTCCTCTGGGTGCTCCGGTTTCCTCCCACAGTCCAAAGATGTGCAGGTTAGGTGGATTGGCCATGATAAATTGCCCTTAGTGTCCAAAATTGTCCTTAGTATTGGGTGGGGTTACTGGGTTTTGGGGATAGGGTGTCGGTGTTGACCTTGGGTAGGGTGCTCTTTCCAAGAGCCGGTGCAGACTCGATGGGCCGAATGGCCTCCTTCTGCACTATAAATTCTATGATAATTTATGAAAAACGAACTGACCTGAAAGAGCTATTGATATCACATGGGCAAGTTTGTGGAGATAAATTGGGAAGTACCGAAATGGCTATACATGATGTAGATGTGGGAAATACTGTTCCAAACAACATCCATATCGACTTAACCCTTTAAAATTGGCACAGGTTAATAAAGAGGTTGAGAGTATGCTTAAAAATGGCATAATTGAAGTGGGTTGCAACCAATGGAGCTCACCCATAGTGATGGTACCTAAACCAGATGGTATCCAACGGTTGTGTGTGGACTATAGAAAGGTGAATGCAGTTACAAGAACAGACTCTTATCCTATCCCATGTTTGGAGGATTGCATTGAGAAGATGGGACAATCCGCTTTTATTTCCAAATTGGATTTACTTAAAGGTTACTGGCAGGTACCTTTATCCGAAAGGACGAAGGAGATTTCAGCTTTTGTGACTCCAGATGGTGTATACCAATTAATAGTTATGCCATTTGGCATGAAAACACCCCAGCCACATTTCAATGGTTAACTAATACAGTCGTTTCTGGATTACCCAATTGTGCGGTATATATCGACGATCTGGTAGTTTTCAGCCAGACATGGAAAGAACATTTAAAACATCTTATGGAGTTATTCGATCAACTTCAGGAGGCGGGTTTGGTGATAAACCTAGCCAAAAGTGAATTTGGAAAAGCCAATGAAATCACTCTAATCAGGAATGTAACGTTAATAGATAGAGGAACATGTTATGAAGTAATAAGCGAAGAAGAAGTCACAACACAAATTAGATTAGAAGATCCAAATTCAAATAATAATAATAAAGGATCAGATAATTCAATGAAAGATTGGTGGACTGAGTTAAAGAAAGGATGGAGGACTGGATAACACGGCATCACCTGTGCTCCCATGTTAACAAGAGGACCGGTGTGGCTGGTAATCAGACCGGAGGATAAGAACAAAGTAAAAGTAGCACTAAACAATTCATTTCCATGGGTACATTATAGAGAGGAATGGGGGTTAGCAATAGATTGGGAGCGAAAAACATCAGGACAAACAGCGAGTATAGAAGGAATTATTGGTATTCGAGGAGCAAAACTAAAAGTGAGTAAATTAGGAATATTTTATAGTGAAGGATGGAACGTGGACATGGATAAGGTTCAGGACATAAAAAAAGGGATGATGAGAAAAATAATGGCATTATGGCATGGTAGACAAAAGAAAGATGTTACTAATGGATGGAAGGGTTTGGCTACCCACCCAGTGGATGCTGAAGGGGAATGGCAAGTCATGTTGCAGCTGTATAGAACCTTAGTTAGGCCACACTTGGAGTATAGTGTCCAATTCTGGTCGCCACACTACCAGAAGGATGTGGAGGCTTTAGAGAGGGTGCAGAAGAGATTTACCAGAATGTTGCCTGGTATGGAGGGCATAAGCTATGAGGAGCGGTTGAATAAACTTGGTTTGTTCTCACTGGAACGAAGGAGGTTGAGGGGCGACCTGATAGAGGTATACAAAATTATGAGGGGCATAGACAGAGTGGATAGTCAGAGGCTTTTCCCCAGGGTAGAGGGGCAATTACTAGGGGGCATAGGTTTAAGGTGAGAGGGGCAAGGTTTAGAGTAGATGTACGAGGCAAGTTTTTTACGCATAGGGTAGTGGAACTCGCTACCGGAGGAGGTAGTGGAAGCAGGGACGATAGGGACATTTAAGGGGCATCTTGACAAATATATGAATAGGATGGGAATAGAAGGATACGGACCCAGGAAGTGTAGAAGATTGTAGTTTAGTCGGGCAGTATGGTCGGCACGGGCTTGGAGGGCCGAAGGGCCTGTTCCTGTGCTGTACATTTCTTTGTTCTTTGTTCTTTGTATATTAGGTCCGTGTAAAGAACAATGTGTCAGTAGCAGTCTCTCAAAAAGGGCAATGACTTGCGATGCCTCTGAAAGAAAACACAACTGTACTGAGCAGTTACACGGAGGAAGAATGGAAAGATATCTAGTGAGACAAAGAGTAGCAGGAGGATTTAGTCAACTTGAGGCCTATGAAGGAAGTATAGGTCAAGCCGACAAGTTTATTGGGTTTACTGAAGGAGAACTGATTAAAATTTTAGAAAAACCAACCACATGGACACCTGGATATACATTGGTATTGGCAAAATGGTTTGGTGGCTTCTTTATCAAAAATTCATTAAAAATAGTGACACCATTGATGGGGAGACTATCAAGAGGGAGATACCACTGGAACAGAGAAATAAAAATTGCATCAAAAGCAGTGACCTCAGGGTATAGGGCCGTTGTTCCAATACCTTGGGTATAGACCAAAAGAGGATATAAATTTATAGTAAAATTCAGTGAATGGAGGGAACTTACGAAGGAGATTGAATTTGAAAGGTGTACATGGGGAAAAATGATGAGAATGAAATACATTAGTCAAGCAAAACCAGTATGTTTAAAAAGAGAACACCCTGAAACAGAGCCGAATCTGATGAAACAGTTAACAGCCAGATATGGGTTGAGCAAAAAGGAGGATGGGATAGCCACTTGGTATGTGGATAGGACAGTTGTATCAGGAATAGTTTGCCAAATGGACGATAATGAGATATTGATGGAAGGCTGGAAGGATTTCAAGGAAGAAGAACGGTGTAAGGGTGGAAATTGAATAAGACAAGCCCAGATAAAACAAACAGCACTTGCGTGTCTGGAATAGAACACCTTCCATATTATCCCAGCTGGAGTAACTTGGGAAACGACCGAATAGTTGTGGGTTTAAAAATTAAAGCAACGGTTAAAACAGCAATTAAAATTATAGCAAGTCCATTTAAATGGTTTTGGACTATATTAAACTGGATTCTAAACAACTGGTACTTGCTAGTATCAGTTGCAGGAGGGGCGATCATTGCTGCATTGCTATGGAAATTTGGAATTTTTAAATTATGTAGAATTTTATGCTGCAAATGTTGCGGTAAAATTGCTCAACGAAAAGAGAGAAAAATAATACAATTGGCTACATATTTGAGGAAAGTAAATGATAAAGCCAGGAAAAAATCTTCTCGATTTATAAATAAATCAAAATATCATTGCTGAGGAGTGAAATCTCCGGTCACCCAGTTCTGACTGGACATGTGTCCTGAAAGCCAGCTGATGGATGATCTGAGTTCTCCACACGATGTGTATTACATGATGGATTTATTGAGGGTCTCGACAAGTAACAAGTCACTGACGAGGAACCCCTACAATTAGGAAAACAATGGCATTGAAGACAAATTTCTTTTTATTCCCTAATGAAGCAAATATATTCAAGCTTAATGTTGCGACGGGGAATGTACAATAAAATAGAACATTACAGCGCAGTACACGCCCTTCGGCCCTCGATGTTGCGCCGACCTGTGAAATCACTCTAAAGCCCATTTACACTATTCCCTTATCGTCCATATGTCTATCTAATGACCATTTGAATACCCTTAGTGTTGGCGAGTCCACTACTGTTGCAGGCAGGGCATTCCACGCCCTTCTACTCTCTGAGTAAAGAACCTACCTCTGACATCTGTCCTATATCTATCTTCCCTCAATTTAAAGCTATGTCCCCTCGTGCTAGCCATCACCATCCGAGGAAAACGGCTATCACTGTCCACCCTATCTAATCCTCTGATCATCTTGTATGCCTCTATGAAGTCACCTCTTAACCTTCTTCTCTCTAATGAAAACAGCCTCAAGTCCCTCAGCCTTTCCTCATAAGATCTTCCCTCCATACCTGGTAACATCCTGGTAAATCTCCTCTGCACCCTTTCCAATGCTTCCACATCCTTCCTATAATGTGGCGACCAGAACTGCATGTAATACTCCAAATGCGGCCACACCAGAGTTTTCTACAGCTGCAACATGACCTCATGGCTCCGAAACTCAATCCCTCTACCAATAAAAGCTAACACACCGTACACCTTCTTAACAACCCTATCAACCTGGATGGCAACTTTCAGGGATCTATGTACATGGACACCGAGATCTCTCTGCTCATCCACACTACCAAGAATCTTACCATTAGCCCAGTACTCTGTATTCCTGTTACTCCTTCCAAAATGAATCACCTCACACTTTTCTGCATTAAACTCCATTTGCCACTTCTCAGCCCAGCTCTGCAGCTTATCTATGTCCCTCTGTAACCTGCAACATCCTTCTGCACTGTCCACAACTCCACCGACTTTAGTGTCATCCGCAAATTTACTCACCCATCCTTCTACACCCTCCTCCAGGTCATTTATAAAAATAACAAACAGCAGTGGCCCCAAAACAGATCCTTGTGGTACACCAGTAGTAACTGAACACCAGGCTGAACATTTCCCATCAACAACCATCCTCTGTCTTCTTACAGCTAGCGAATTTCTGATCCAAACCGCTAAATCACCCTCAATCCCATGCCTCCGTATTTTCTGCAATAGAACAGTACAGCACAGAACAGGCCCTTCAGCCCTCGATGTTGTGCCAAAGTTTTTCTTTGACTTTTGGTCTTCTGTTCGCTTCTCTGGGTTTCTCGGTCTTCAGATGCTGCTTCTCCCATCACCGAGGAAAATGCTCTGATTTTCTGCTCACTTTTCAGAGTTTTTATAGCAATTTGTGCAGCCTGACCTTCACAAATGGCTCCCTTCTGCTGCTTGAGCCTGACAGTTGAAAGCTAGTTTCTACCGGTCAGAAGCGTGGCACCTTGCAACAGCGCAGCTTCATTCCACCAGCTCACCATTTTGAACTTTTTCACTTTGCTTGACATGTAATAAATTTGTCTATGTCTTCGTCAGTGACCTTTCAGATTTATGTCTTTTTTAATGATTTTTTCAGTCTCAACCCGGGTCATCTTTGGGTCAAGCTAATGTCATGTTCAGGTTACCCCCTTTGACTCTATCCTTATCTGGCTTGGTCATTTTCTAAAAGGTTTTAATGTCAAAATGGTGTATGTTATAGTGTAACCGTGTCATCTTATGGGTTTCTTTATTTGTACATCAGTTGTCTCATCTTATTACTGGTGTCAGCAAGTTTTCACGCTTAACAGTTGTTCCTTATTTTAAAACTTAGATTCTGGCTGCTCTTCTTAATTGTTCAATAAAATAATTCTTTGCTTAAAGAATTGTGAAATACTGTTCCTTTTCATATAACTTAAGAACTTAAGTCGATCAAATTACTTTTTAACTTGAAAATCAGAATGAATTGTTGCTAGCTGTTTTCCTTTACGTCTGTGAAGCTGTCTGCATTTCAAACAAGCTGCTGCGGTTAACCCCTTGTGGGACTTTTCCCTTTCATTATAAGCCTCAGGCATGTTTCAAATGTTATATTTTTCCAATTTTTCATTACACCCCATCTTGGCATTTGAAACATGACATATCCCATCCAATACTTATCCCCCTAATCATTTTGTCAATATCCAATTTCCTTGTTTTAAATTTTGTGTAAATATCCATCGCTCATACCAGTGTTGGTAGACCGGTTATACCTTAATTGTAATTACTTTGAATCATAGTGGCCGCCGTCCAGAAAGGTAACACAATAGCTATTTGCCACGTGTTCCACTATCTCCAAAGCATTTTACCTCCTTGGGATAGCAGCACCAGATAAACCTTCTCGTGTCCCTCAGGATCAGTAAGCCTCTCAATCCAACAGTAACCTAAAAGGTCGTCTACTTGCTGCTGGCAGGCGAGAATCCCATTCCTTTTAACTCCAAATCGCCTTACGTTCCTCATTGGTCTCATAAATGATTATACTGGATTGGATTTGTTCATTGTCACTTGTACTGAGGTACAGTGAAAAGTATTTTTCTGCGAGCAGCTCAACAGATCATTAAGTACATGGGAAGAAAAGGGAAGAAAAGAAAATACATAATAGGGCAACACAAGATATACAATGTAACTACACAAGCACCGGCATCGGATGAAGCATACAGGGTGTAGTGTTAATGAGGTCAGTCCGTAAGAGGGTCATTTAGGAGTCTGGTAACAGCGGGGAAGAAGCTGTTTTTGAGTCTGTTCGTGCGTGTATCTCCTGCCCAATGGAAGAAGTTGGAAGAATGAGTAAGCCGGGTGGGAGGGGTCTTTGATTATGCTGCCTGCTTTCCCCAGGCAGCGGGAGGTGTAGATGGAGTCAATGGGTGGGAGGTACGTTCGTGTGATGGACTGGGCGGTGTTCACGACTCTCTGAAGTTTCTTCCGGTCTTGGGCTGAGCAGTTGCCATACCAGGCTGTGATGCAGCCAGATAGGATGTTTTCTATGGTGCATCTGTAAAAGTTGGTACGAGTTAATGTGGACATGCCAAATTTCCTTAGTTTCCTGAGGAAGTATAGGCGCTGTTGTGCTTTCTTGGTGGTAGCGTCGACGTGGGTGGACCAGGACAGATTTTTGGAGATGTGCACCCCTAGGAATTTGAAACTGCTAACCATCTACCTCGGCCCCGTTGATGCTGACAGGGGGGGTGTACAGTACTTTGCTTCCTGAAGTCAATGACCAGCTCTTTAGTTCTGCTGGCATTGATGGAGAGATTGTTGTCGCTGCACCACTCCATTAGGTTCTCTATCTCCCTCCTGTATTCGGACTCATTGTTAGTCGAGATCCGACCCAATATGGTCGTATTGTCAGCAAACCTGTAGATGGAGTTGGAACCAAATTTTGCCACGCAATCGTGTGTGTACAGGGAGTAGAGTAGGGGGCTAAGTATGCAGCCTTGCGGTGCCCCGGTATTGAGGACTATTGTGGAAGAGGTGTTGTTGTTCATTCTTACTGATTGTGGTCTGTTGGTCAGAAAATCGAGGATCCAGTTGCAGAGTATATCATGTGCTAACCACTTACACCCGGTCCTCATCAATCTAAAAGGTGTCTTTGATCCTGCTTCTATCCCTTGATATCTCTCATGAGTTTGCAATATGTCTCTAAACCAAGTACAGCCGTGACCATTTGCTCTACATCCTATTGAAACTGATTGCCATGTCTCATTAAGATACCTGTCCTCCGTTATCATGTCCCGAAGGGCATGAAGTGTATACCTGCCTTGATAACAGTTACCACACAGCCATCCCACTAGCCCTGAAACATTTAATACATCCAACAGGTGGCCGGGGGGGGGGGGGGGGGGGGGGGGGGGGGTAAACCCAGTCAAATCCACTTTCCTCACATCTAACCATGATCCTATCATTTTCCAGATAAACATCGAAGCCGCCCTATTGTCAAATACAAAGTTACAAACAGTAAGTCTTATCTTAGCATGTTGTCCAATCACACAACTGTTAATGTGTCACCGCGTTACATAATTATTTCAACAACCATTACAATTCTATTAATAAAAGATAAAATATAACATTGACAGTTCAAATCCTGGTCTGACCAGAGTGCTATTTGAGTTAACATTTATGACTATCAATTCAAATACATAAATCACATATATCAAGCCATATTTTTTTTTACCTATCTACATAACAATGCTGTACAAGATACATACGCATCTGAAGACCAAGAAACCCAGAGAAGTGACCAGGAGACCAAAAGTGAAAGAAAAACTTTGGCACAAAGGGCCGAAGGGCCTGTTCTGTACTGTACATATGTTCTATGCTAAAAACGATTGACAAGAATAGATGAAAAAAAAATGAAATGAAAATCGCTTCTTGCCACAAGTAAGCTTCAAATGAAGTTACTGTGAAAAGCCCCTGATCGCCACATTCCAGAGCCTGTTCAGGGAGGCTGGTATGGGAATTGAACAGTGCTGCTGGCTTTCAAAGTCAGTGATTTAGCCCTGTGCTAAACCCCGATAGACTTGAAAGTCTTACATCTGGACCGAACAAGGCGTTTGCGAGCGGGTTGGCCGCATCGAGAAGAGCTCCCGCCACTATTTGCGGCGCTTTTGCGGGTTTCCCCAATTCTTCGCTCTCCCCCCCGATTATTGGCGGCCTTTGGGGCCGTCCCGGGTAGCAAGCGGGGCCGGTTTGAAAAGCGGCGAGGAACCCGCGCGGATGTCGGGCGGCTGGTGCTGAGGCGTCGGGCCCAACGCACGCGGAGGGCAGAGCAGCGGGAGCAGAGCTAAACGGAGGCCGAGGCGGCAGGCCCGAAGCCAGGGCGCGATGTTCCACATCGGATGGCTCCCGTCTAGAATGTGGTGAGAAGATTGAAGTCCGATCCCAGGGAAATTCTGGAGGAATACAAAAAAGAAGAGAAAGAAGTTTTAAAGAAATTTGGTGAAAGTTTTTTTCCCCTTTTTTTTTGAAGGAAGGGAAAAAAAATGTTTTTGTTTTTTTCTATTAAAAATAAATAAAAAAAGATTGAAGAAGGAAAGAAGGGTGGAAAAAAAAGGAAAAATAATACGCAGTTAAAGGATGCGAAGAGCAGTGTCGAAGAAGGGAGGAAACGCGGGCTCGCCGTTAAATGAGAGGATGAGCAAAAGCGCTGACAAGATGGCGGATGTCGAACCGCATGGTGGGGCCGCACTACTTACGGTGGAGAAGATGACCGAGGTGATGGCGGTGGAGTTGGAAAAGCAGTTTGCGAGGCACATGGAGGCTTTGAGGAAGGAGACGGCGGGCGCATTGAAGTCATTGGTGGAGGAGGCAATCGCCCCGGTGAGGGTAGCTGTGGCAAAGACATCGGCCGAGGTGAGAGAGCAGGGCGAGAAGATGAAGGAAGTGGAGGAGGCCATGTCGCAGCACAGTGACCAATTCACCTCGATGGGGGATGAGCTGCGGAGGGTGGTGGAGGTCAACAGAGGACTCCGAGCAAAGCTTACAGTAAAGCTGTGACCTGCTGTAACCACACCCAAGGTACAGGACAAGAATAGCTGGATTACAGTCAGGGGGAAAAAAACAAACAGGCAGACAGTGCAGGGATCCCTCGTGGCCGTTCCCCTTCAAAACAAGTATACCGTTTTGGATGCTGCTGGGGGGGATGACCTACCGGGGAAGGCCCTAGCGGTCAGGTCTCTGGCACGGAGTCTGGCTCTGGGGCTCAGAAGGGAAGGGGGGAGAATAGAAAAGCAATAGTTGTAGGAGATTCAATGGTTAGGGGAATAGATAGGAGATTCTGTGGTCGCGAGCGAGACTCCCGGAAGCTATGTTGCCTCCCGGGTGCCAGGGCCGGGGATGTCTCGGATCGTGTCTTCAGGATCCTTAAGGGGGAGGGGGAGCAGCCAGAAGTCGTGGTGCACATTGGTACCAACGACATAGGTAGGAAAAGGGGTGTGGAGGTAATAAACAAGTTTAGGGAGTTAGGCTGGAAGTTGAAAGCCAGGACAGACAGAGTTGTCATCTCTGGTTTGTTGCCGGTGCCACGTGATAGCGAGGCTAGGAATAGGGAGAGAGTGCAGTTGAACACGTGGCTGCAGGAATGGTGTAGGAGGGAGGGCTTCAGGTATTTGGATAATTGGAGCGCATTCTGGGGAAGGTGGGACCTGTACAAGCAGGACGGGTTGCATATGAACCAGAGGGGCACCAATATCCTGGGAGGGAGGTTTGCTAGTACTCTTCGGGAGGGTTTAAACTAATTTGGCAGGGGAATGGGAACCGGATTTGTAGTCCAGCAACTAAGGTAGCCGATATTCAGGACGCCAAAGCATGTAATGAGGCAGTGGGGAAGCGAACACTGACAAAGGAGAGTATTTGCAGGCACGGAGATGGGTTGAAGTGTGTATACTTCAACGCAAGAAGCATCAGGAATAAGGTGGGTGAACTTAAGGCATGGATCGGTACTTGGGACTACGATGTGGTGGCCATCACGGAAACTTGGATAGAAGAGGGGCAGAAATGGTTGTTGGAGGTCCCTGGTTATAGATGTTTCAATAAGATTAGGGAGGGTGGTAAAAGAGGTGGGGGGGGGGGTGGCATTATTAATTAGAGATAGTATAACAGCTGCAGAAAGGCAGTTCGAGGAGTATCACCCTATTGAGGTAGTATGGGTTGAAGTCAGAAATAGGAAAGGAGCAGTCACCTTGTTAGGAGTTTTCTATAGGCCCCCCAATAGTAACAGAGATGTGGAGGAACAGATTGGGAAACAGATTTTGGAAAGGTGCAGAAGTCATAGGGTAGTAGTCATGGGCGACTTTAACTTCCCAAATATTGAGTGGAAACTCTTTAGATCAAATAGTTTGTGTGGTGTTGGGTGCTCTGGTGCACAGATGAGCCAACACAGTTGTATGTGGTACAACTCTATTTTATTATAACTCTTATAATACAGTTCGTTCTGGATACTCTGCACGTGCTGTCTCCCTAAGTGTGTTTGGCAACAGATGTGTCCTGGTTCTCCTCTGCAGCTAATACTGACCACCGGGGGTCGTGTCTGTGCTTTTATATCTTTCTGTCATTGGTTGTGGTGTTGTGTGTTCTGATTTGTCTGTTGGTGTGTCTATCATGATGTGTGTGTTTGAATATCATGACATCCCCCCTTTTTACAAAGATATGTGCCTACGTGGTTATAAATATAATTGTGTCGTGAGTGCATCGAAGAGTGTGTGTGTGTGTTATGTACAGCGTGTGTATATGACGTAACTATTTACATGGGGCGATGTCGGGTGCGTCACACTAACAAGGTTGTACCATAACAAAACTTGGATGCGAGAGAAAAAAAAAACTTGAACATTGGTCTGGTCAGACGATATCTGGAACAATAAACAACAACAGGTTATAATACAGAAGTGTTTGACTTTTTGAACGTATGAACAGCGTTATAAGTCCAGTCTAATGGGTGACCGCCTCAAGAATGGGCTGGTCCTCAAGCCGGTTCAGCTGTGGAGATTTGGGGTCACACTGGTTCACCTTGGACTGTTGGAGGTGATGCTGTTGCCGAAGTCTCTACTTTACCATTTGTTGTACTTCGTGCAGTGCTTGGTTTTTTCATTCGTGCAAATATAACATTCAACATCTTTGTTAGTGGTGCCTTGGCTGTGGTTTGGTTCTGGTGGCGATGGAAGGGGCATGATCCGTGGCATCTCCACAAAGTCATCCTTGGGAACCAGTGGAGGATCCGGCGTGTGCGTACGGTTCAGTTGCGAGCGTGGAAGGCGGCGCAAAGCTCGCTGATTGCGCCTACGCACCAATCCATCCGCCCTGCATGCCAGGAACAAGGTGGAGTCTTTTTCTTTTTATGTTTGTGGTGGACGGCATCTTGTAGCCGATGGGTCGTCGCCATCGAAGTAGCACCATCACTAATATCATGCAAGGCGATGACTGTGCCAGATGTGGAAGTTGGCCGAGACCGTGTACGCTGGTTCCGGCCACCTGCTGTGCCGGAAGGGCGACTCCGCAGAGAAACGTCGAAGCATGTCGCCTTGGAGAGAGAATTGTTGCTCGCATCAACGTCTGGCGATGGCGCGAATTGGTGTGTCCATCTTGGACCGCCGGTGCTGGTTGCCACTGCCGACCCAGTGGGACTGCCACGCGATCCATTCCCTGTCGCCGTGGCATCCGCCGTCACCCTGAGCGTGCCATCACCGAGGCCGCGACACCGCCCGTCCGGAGCAAGGTCTGGCGTGCGCGAATCAGAGTCGGCGCTTGGCTGCTCCCCATCTGGAGTCCGGTCTGCCTTCCGTCGATGCCCCCCGTCCGGAGTCCCAACAGGTTCACTGGAGGCAGCCGAGATTCCCTGAAGCTGCACTTCTGGAGTCGGAACATGCAGGAATGCACCAACCAGTGGAGAGGGTCGAGCCATCGAGGGTGGAAGCGGTGCGCCGCCACCGCAGTCGTCAGTGGTCCCACCGTGATCGTCGAGTGCCTCGGTACGCACTAGGCGAGGTCCGTCACCTTGCACCTTTTGCATGGGAAGTGGGATGCTGTCGTCACTCGTCTCACATCCCGTGGATAGATCCTCATTAGCAGCTTGTTGTTCACTAGGGTTGGGTAAATTGTCAGAGTTTTCATCTGGTGGTGCACACCATGTCGGTGGACTGTCATTGTCTTGCCGTTGTCCTTCATTTGGGCTTTTCTTCTTTGGAATTTTAAATCTTCCCCCAGACATTGCAGAACCTTGTTTATTACCCCCAAATTCTCCCATAGGTATGGTCTCGAATATAGGATCCAATGTTTCTATCGACATTGTACTATTTTCCAAAGAACATTCCGTTTCACTTTTCTTCTCAGGTGCCTCATATGTATCTTTGTCTAATGTACATGCCTTCATGATCTCTGGGTCTGATTTTGCTGGGACTGGCATGGTCACAGTCTCTCTTTTACTGTTCTCAATTGCCCACATTATACTCCCCATACATAACTGCTTAATCACTGGGGTTAGTGTGGTACAATGGATAATCGGGTCGACCTTATCTGCATCTTCACCATTAGTGGAAAGCACACTTGGTTCACTTGAAACTGCTGTGGGTTTTAAATTCGTTATCTGGCTACTCGATGTCGGTGTCCTCAGGATTCTTGCTCCAATGTTCTGCTCAATAATCAGTGGAGCGTGTATAGGTTCAAAGCAATTAATGTTCCCCTCAAGGTTTGAAGAGTCATTACTGACTAACTGCTGGTCTCCGAAGTTGGGATTTTGCGGTGTTGTGTTGAAGGGAGACATTTGTCCCTGCTGTAGATATGATTCAGGTTGTGTTATTTCCATTACCTGAGGATCAATGTCTTGTCCATTTTTTCGATCCGTACTAAAACACTGGCAATTCTCAGTCTGCTCCTTGCAAGTTAAACATTCAATTAATTTCGTTAGCAAATCCTCAGCATCCTTCTGTGGCCGTGCAGCATTATTAATCTCTGTTCGGCTATAATGATCCTGAAGGTCAGCGCATAAACCTTTTTTCTTCGGGCTTGGACGAGGCGATTCCTTTGGCTTGTCTTCAGTTGGGCTTGAACAGTCTTCAGCGCTGTGCCCTTCATTGTAGCATGAGAGACCGTCATGTTCATGCTGCTGTGTAGTGGAGCATGGTAGGCTGTTATAGCCTTGTTGCTGTTCACGTGAGCATGGCAGACTTGCATCGTCTGCCGCTGGTTGGTCAGGAGAGGTTGCTAGACCCTCATGGTCTTGTTCCTGCAAGGACTGCGCTCTGGAGTCTTGCGTTCCTTCCATCGTGGAGTCCGTCCACGAGCTCTCTGTGGAGGCTTGTGACACTGGAGTCACTTCTTGTTCGTGCAAGGACTGCGCTCTGGAGTCTTGCGTTGCTTCTATCGTGGAGGCTGTCCACGAGCTCTCTGTGGAGGCTTGTGACACTGGAGTCACTTCTTGTTCGTGCAAGGACTGCGCTCTGGAGTCTTGCATTTCTGCAATTGTGGAGTCTGTCCACGAGCTTGCTGTGGAAGCTTGTGACACTGGAGTCACTTCTGGTTCATGCGAGGACTGCACTCTGGAGTCTTGCATGTCTTCTTTCATAGAGTCGGGAACGTTGAGCGGGACGTGGACCACGCTCTGTGTGGCAGCAGGGCACTCTCCGTGTGCTTGCACCGCTCCCTGTCTGTTAATGTCAGGCTGCAGCATCATCCGGTACTGATAAGTTGGAACGTCATATCTGCTGGATTGAAGATCCTCAAATCCGAAAAATGAATCCGCATCTGCGTCGGATTCAATGTGGGGGCCGCCAATGTGCAACACGAAAGGTTCGTCCGAGTCATAGTCATATAGGACCACGGAGCTATCATTGGGCTCGCGAGGTCCGGAAACACTGTAAAGATCGTCATCGAAGTATTCAAGGTCGGAATCATCGGCTTGTGCGTAGGTAACTGCTTGTCGGAGGGTTCTTCGGAGGTCAAATTCATCTCCTGGGTCAATTTGCGGCACTGTGCTGTCATTCCAGGTGAGGGAAGGTTGTTTTACAGCTTTAACAGATTTTTGTTTTTTTGATTTGGGACGTTTCCCTTTTAAATTGGATTTAGGACGTTTCCCTTTTAAATTGGTGCAGTCTGGGGCCTCTGACATCCTGACGCTCGGTATGTAGCACGTAGGAAGCGACTGCGCATGCTCAGATCGCTGTTCCTTTACCGATGGCCGTTTTCTGGACTGCGCATGCGCAGCATCTCGCGCATGCGCAAACGAAACTTCCGGTTCTGCGCACTGCTCGCGCAACTGTGCTAGCATGATACCTTTAGCAAGATGGCCGCCGACCTCGACCCAGCCTTCTCTCAGGCCCGGGATTTTGGCCTCTGGGAATTCGGGCTCCGGGATCCCAGCCACGAGGTGAGTACTGCAGCTTTTCTTACCTTTATGTGCCGATTGGATTGCGTTTTCTTCACAGTACTTGGAGAATTTGCCCAGGACTGCCTGGTAATCGTACCTTTGCTGCCTCCTGAAGAACCTGAACCTTGTGAATATTTCTCTTGCCCTTGCACCGGCGATGGTGAGGAGAAATTCAATTTTTTCCCTATCATCCAGGTCTTGGAGTTCAGCTGCCACCAGGAACAATTCGAACATTTGCCGGAATCGCCGCCAGTTTTCGCGGAGGTCGCCGTGGCACTGGAGCGGCTGCGGAACCGGGAGCTCGTACATCATGCCTGGGCACTGCTGGTTGTCTGTGTACACGGAGGTATGCCGGCAGGTATCGATCCACTCCTGTACCATGTGGTGTTGGGTGCTCTGGTGCACAGATGAGCCAACACAGTTGTATGTGGTACAACTCTATTTTATTATAACTCTTATAATACAGTTCGTTCTGGATACTCTGCACGTGCTGTCTCCCTAAGTGTGTTTGGCAACAGATGTGTCCTGGTTCTCCTCTGCAGCTAATACTGACCACCGGGGGTCGTGTCTGTGCTTTTATATCTTTCTGTCATTGGTTGTGGTGTTGTGTGTTCTGATTTGTCTGTTGGTGTGTCTATCATGATGTGTGTGTTTGAATATCATGACAGTTTGGATGGGGTGGTGTTTGTGCAGTGTGTCCAGGAAGCTTTTCTAACACAGTATGTAGATTGTCCGACCAGAGGAGGGGCAATATTGGATTTAGTACTGGGTAATGAACCAGGGCAAGTGATAGATTTGTTAGTGGGGGAGCATTTTGGAGATAGTGACCACAATTCTGTGACTTTCACTTTAGTAATGGAGAGGGATAGGTACGTGCAACAGGGCAAGGTTTACAATTGGGGGAAGGGTAAATACGATGTTGTCAGACAAGAATTGAAGTGCATAAGTTGGGAACATAGGCTGGCAGGGAAGGACACAAGTGAAATGTGGAACTTGTTCAAGGAACAGGTGCTACGTGTCCTTGATATGTATGTCCCTGTCAGGCAGGGAAGAGATGGTCGAGTGAGGGAACCATGGTTGACAAGAGAGGTTGAATGTCTTGTTAGGAGGAAAAAGGTGACTTATGTAAGGCTGAGGAAACAAGGTTCAGACAGGGCAGTGGAGGGATACAAGATAGCCAGGAGGGAACTGAAGAAAGGGATTAGGAGAGCTAAGAGAGGGCATGAACAATCTTTGGCGGGTAGGATCAAGGAAAACCCCAAGGCCTTTTACACATATGTGAGAAATATGAGAATGACTAGAGCGAATGTAGGTCCGATCAAGGACAGTAGCGGGAGATTGTGTATTGAGTCTGAAGAGATAGGAGAGGTCTTGAACGAGTACTTTTCTTCTGTATTTACAAATGAGAGGGGCGATATTGTTGGAGAGGACAGTGTGAAACAGATTGGTAAGCTCGAGGAAATACTTGTTACGAAGGAAGATGTGTTGGGCATTTTGAAAAACTTGAGGATAGACAAGTCCCCCGGGCCTGACGGGATATATCCAAGGATTCTATGGGAAGCAAGAGATGAAATTGCAGAGCTGTTGGCAATTATCTTTTCGTCCTCACTGTCAACAGGGGTGGTACCAGGGGATTGGAGAGTGGCGAATGTCGTGCCCCCGTTCAAAAAAGGAACTAGGGATAACCCTGGGAATTACAGGCCAGTTAGTCTTACTTCGGTGGTAGGCAAAGTAATGGAAAGGGTACTGAAGGATAGGATTTCTGAGCATCTGGAAAGACACTGCTTGATTAGGGATAGTCAGCACGGATTTGTGAGGGGTAGGTCTTGCCTTACAAATCTTATTGAATTCTTTGAGGAGGTGACCAAGCATGTGGATGAAGGTAAAGCAGTGGATGTAGTGTACATGGATTTTAGTAAGGCATTTGATAAAGTTCCCCATGGTAGGCTTATGCAGAAAGTAAGGAGGCATGTGATAGTGGGAAATTTGGCCAGTTGGATAACGAACTGGCTAACCGATAGAAGTCAGAGAGTGGTGGTGGATGGCAAATATTCAGCCTGGATCCCAGTTACCAGTGGCGTACCGCAGGGATCAGTTATGGGCCCTCTGCTGTTTGTGATTTTCATTAATGACTTGGATGAGGGAGTTGAAGGGTGGGTCAGTAAATTTGCAGACGATACGAAGATTGGTGGAGTTGTGGATAGTAAGGAGGGCTGTTGTTGGCTGCAAAGAGACATAGATAGGATGCAGAGCTGGGCTGAGAAGTGGCAGATGGAGTTTAACCCTGAAAAGTGTGAGGTTGTCCATTTTGGAAGGACAAATATGAATGCGGAATACAGGGTTAACGGTAGAGTTCTTGGCAATGTGGAGGAGCAGAGAGATCTTGGGGTCTATGTTCATACATCTTTGAAAGTTGCCACTCAAGTGGATAGAGCTGTGAAGAAGGCCTATGGTGTGCTCGCGTTCATTAACAGAGGGATTGAATTTAAGAGCCGTGAGGTGATGATGCAGCTGTACAAAACTTTGGTAAGGCCACATTTGGAGTACTGTGTACAGTTCTGGTCGCCTCATTTTAGGAAGGATGTGGAAGCTCTGGAAAAGGTGCAAAGAAGATTTACCAGGATGTTGCCTGGAATGGAGAGTAGGTCTTACGAGGAAAGGTTGAGGGTGCTAGGCCTTTTCTCATTAGAGCGGAGAAGGATGAGGGGCGACTTGATAGAGGTTTATAAGATGATCAGGGGAATAGATAGAGTAGACAGTCAGAGACTTTTTCCCCGGGTGGAACACACCATTACAAGGGGACATAAATTGAAGGTGAAAGGTGGAAGATATAGGAGGGATATCAGAGGTAGGTTCTTTACCCAGAGAGTAGTGGGGGCATGGAATGCACTGCCTGTGGAAGTAGTTGAGTCAGAAACATTAGGGACCTTCAAGCAGCTATTGGATAGGTACATGGATTACGGTAAAATGATATAGTGTAGATTTATTTGTTCTTAAGGGCAGCACGGTAGCATTGTGGCTAGCACGATTGCTTCACAGCTCCATGGTCCCAGGTTCGATTCTGGCTTGGGTCATTGTCTGTGCGGAGTCTGCACGTCCTCCCCGTGTCTGCGTGGGTTTCCTCCGGGTGCTCCAGTTTCCTCCCACAGTCCAAAGATGTGCGGGTTAGGTGAATTGGCCAATGATAAATTGCCCTTAATGTCCAAATTGCCCTTGGTGTTGGGTGGAGGTGTTGAGTTTGGGTAGGGTGCTCTTTCCAAGAGCCGGTGCAGACTCAAAGGGCCGAATGGCCTCCTTCTGCACTGTAAATTCAATGATAATCTATGATTAATCTAGGACAAAGGTTCGGCACAACATCGTGGGCCGAAGGGCCTGTTCTGTGCTGTATTTTCTATGTTCTATGTTCTATGATTGGCTGGTTTGGAATCTACACTAAATTAAAAAATTAAGCATTGTTAAACTAATTAAACATAATTACTTAATTGCTTAATTATAATTTATCTAAGCCAGAGATCGGAGAGTACTGTATTTAGATTTCACATTTATAGTAGAAATCCAATGCTAGAAAACATATAGTTAACAGTAACTTATTATAAAAAAAGTTTTAAATTTAATTTACTAATTAATTAACGCACTGTCAATTAGAGGGGTGCAGTGCTCTGACCCCTCGCGTGACCTGAAATGTGGCAGGTCCGGGTGGCTTCCAGCATCCCAGATGGCTTCATCTGCAGAAAGTGCACCCAACTAGAGCTCCTCGCAGACCGCATGGTTCGGTTGGAGCAGCAGTTGGAAGCACTTAGGAGCATGCAGGTGGCAGAAAGTGTCATAGATAGCAGTTATATAAATGTGGTCACACCCAAGGTGCAGGCAGAGAAATGGGTGACCACCAGAAGGGGCAGGCAGTCAGTTCAGGAATCCCCTGTGGCTGTCCGCCTCTCGAACAGGAATACCCCTTTGGATACTGTCGGGGGGGGATAGCCTATCAGGTGAAAATAGCAGCAGCCAGAGCAGTGGCACCACGGCTGGCTCTGATGTTCAGCAGGGAGGGTTAAAGCACAGAAGAGCAATAGTCATAGGGGACTCTATAGTCAGGGGCACAGATAGGCGCTTCTGTGGACGTGAAAGAGACTCCTGGATGGTATGTTGCCTCCCTGGTTCCAGCGTCCAGGATGTCTCCGAACGGGTAGTGGGCATCCTGAAGGGGGAGGGCAAACAGGCAGAGGTCGTTGTACATATTGGTACTAACGACATAGGCAGGAAGGGGCATGAGGTCCTGCAGCAGGAGTTCAGGGAGCTAGTCAGAAAGTTAAAAGACAGGACCTCTAGGGTTGTAATGGCGGGATTACTCCCTGTGCCACGTGCCAGTGAGGCTAGAAATAGGAAGATAGAGCAGCTAAACCCGTGGCTAAATAGCTGGTGTAGGAGGGAGGGTTTCCGTTATCTGGACCACTGGGAGCTCTTCCGGGGCAGGTGTGACCTGTATAAGAATGACGGATTGCATCTAAACTGGAGAGGCATAAACATCCTGGCCGCGGGGTTTGCTAGTGTCACATGGGAGGGTTTAAACTAGTATGGCAGGGGGGTGGGTACTGGAGCAATAGGTCAGAAGATGAAAGCATTGAGGGAGAACTACGGAATAGGGCCAGTATGGCTCTGAGGAAGAGCAGACAGGGTGAAGTTGCTGAAAACAGCGGGTCTGGTGGCCGGTCGTGCATGTGTTTTAATGCAAGAAGTAGAGCGGGTAAGGCAGATGAACTTAGAGCTTGGATTAGTACTTGGAACTATGATGTTGTAGCCATTAAAGAGACCTGGTTGAGGGAAGGACAGGATTGGCAGCTAAACGTTCTAGGATTTTGATGTTTCAGGCTGGATAGAGGGGGATGTAAAAGGGGTGGCGGAGTTGCGCTACTGGTTAGGGAGAATATCAAAGCTGTACTACGGGAGGACACCTTAGAGAGCAGCGAGGCTATATGGGTAGAGATCAGGAATAAGAAGGGTGCAGTCACAATGTTGGGAGTTTACTGCAGGCCTCCCAACAGCCAGCGGGAGATAGAGGAGCAGATAGGTAGACAGATTTTGGAAATGAGTAAAAACAACAGGGTTGTTGTGATCATAGAATTTACAGTGCAGAAGGAGGCCATTCGGCCCATCGAGTCTGCACCGGCTCTTGGAAAGAGCACCCTACCCAAGGTCAACGCCTCCACCCTATCCCCATAACCCAGTAACCCTACCCAACACTAAGGGCAATTTTGGACACTAAGGGCAATTTATCATGGCCAATCCACCTAACCTGCACATCTTTGGACTGTGGGAGGAAACCGGAGCACCCGAAGGAAACCCACGCACACACGGGGAGGATGTGCAGACTCCGCACAGACAGTGACCCAAGCCGGAATCGAACCTGGGACCCTGGAGTTGTGAAGCAATTGTGCTATCCACAATGCTACCGTGCTGCCCACAAAATGAAAGTGGAGAATGTGGGCAGAATGTGATGGGAGACTTCAACTTCCCCAATCTTGACTGGGACTCACTTAGTGCTGGGTGTTAAGTAATGGGTTAAGAGACATTGCAATTAGTTGTCTCATTTATGTTAAGTATCCATTAATTGACACTGATATGTAAAGGTGCTTCAGGTGGCCTCTGTCAGGTGATGTGTAGTTAGAGTTTTGAGCAAAGTCTGTTGGAATGAAATAAATGTGTGTTGGTGAAAAAGGAACAGAACTTTAGACTCTTCATATCACAGCAACTAAAACGTCTAACAATTGGTAGCAGAGGATGGTTGCTGTGTAAATGTGAAGAGTTGAAAGATACAACTTTTCCAGATCAAACGAAGGAGTGAGTGAGAAAAGAAAAAAGGGATATATGGCTGAACCGAGGATAAAGATGGCTGGATATGACTATCCTCCCTTATTTTCTGAAAGGGAATCGTACGACCAATGGAGAAGTTAAGTGGACTAAGGTAACTGCTTTAGGAAAGAGAAAACAAGGTATGGCATTGGCTCTTTCTCTACCATATGGCAGTAAAATCCAAAACAAAGTGCTTTCTGAGCTGGAATTGGAAGAGTTAGACTCAGAAGAAGGTCTGGAGACTTTATTACATTATATGGATAAGATTTATAAGAAAGATGACTTGTTAAGTGCATATGAAGCATGGTCGGATTTTGATAAGTTCCGGAAAATGGAGGATATCTCCATGGAAGACGATATAATGGAATTTTGCAGACTATATAAAAGGCTGCAGAAACACAACCTGGAATTTCCAGTCTGTGTTGGCCTTTAAATTACTTGACTGTGCTAGAGTGAGCAACATGGATAGGCACCTGGTTTTGACAGGAGTTCAGTTTACTGATAAGGATACCTTATTCGAACAGATGACAAAAGCTTTACAAACGTTTCTGGGGAAACATTCGATTCCGATGGCTCTGATGACCCAAATAGGTCAGCCTGCAATAAGGCAGAATATGGAAGATAAACTACTAACAGGATGGCGAAATCGTATGGCTACGAACAGGGCTCAAGACTATAGAAGGAGACCAAGTCAAGGAAATTATGAAGACAGAAACCCAGTTAGAACCTACAATGAACCCCAGAAATACACGGGGCATGATAAATCGATGTTTTCGATGTGACTCTCAATACCATTATGCTTTCAACTGTCCAACTCGTTATGATAGAGTGTTTGAAGCGACACATGACACGGAAGAGTCAGAAGAGGAAAAAGATAGTGACCAGAAAGAAGGCATTGTCCTATTGACAAGCAGTTTTACGCCGGTAATGAGGGTGTTGGTTGCAGAATCCTTCAACTGTGCTGTATGGGACAGTGGCTGCACATCTCCTGTGTGTGGAATTGACTGGTTAAAATGTTATCTGGACTCCTTGAAGGCTGAAAATCGTAACAAGGTTAAGGAATTTGAAAGTTCCACATGTTTCAGGTTTGGGGATAATAATCCTCTGAAGTCGCTGAAAAGAGTGATGATCCAAAGAGCTTACTGTTGCCGGTTGCTGTTCTTGCGAAGGTCTCGAGCAGGCGAAGAGGAGAGAGAGAGAGATCTGAACTTGGACCCTCACTTTTATAGGGCCCAGGGGCTTCCCGCCTCCCGGGGCGGCCCTTGACCCTGAGTCCCAAGTGATTGGATTTGTCCCCAATCTCTGGGGTCGATGTGTCCAATGGTGAGGCGATTCCTCGATCGGGGGGTGGTCGCTCACCTGTCTTTGTTTCGGCCACTGCAGGCGCCGACAGGTCTGGCCCGGTATTCAATTGCTAATATGTTGCAATTGTTCCCGGGGATAGCCGATTTAACTGTGGATGCCTGAATAGATGGGCTGCAAACAGTCCTGAATGCAACTGCAAATACCTGGGTTGATGGGCTGTTGATAGCCCTGAGTATCAATCTGGGCTAACTTCCCAGAGCCGAATATGCAATACTGTCTGCAGCTGCCTGCTTGTGTCTTCTTAGCTGCTTTACCCAGCAGTCTTTCGGGTTAGCCATTTCAAACTGGGTTTTGGCCAGATTAATCGGAACGCAGCCATTTTACGTGGCTACAATCCCGCCTTGTGATCCTAACGCGAAGCGTGAAGGATCACATAAATTTTGTCCTCTTCGGTCCCTGACCGGGGGGGCGGGCACCTCCTACATGGCCACTACTCTGACCCTAGCTATGCACAAAAATTTACCTAAACAATTCGTGAGGGCGCTATGTCAGGCAGGGGCATGTATCTATAAAAAAATAAACTGGGAACCTCTAATTTTACCGAAACAATTCTTCAAGCATTATACAATCTTATCTCTCTAAACATACAATAACAATCACAACATTTAATATACTCTTTCCTGGCTTGGCAGTCAAGCTCAGGATCATACATTTCCATACATTTTTCTTTTTATTTACAGCAAAAACAACCGCCAGTGCATGTTTTATTATTCATATGTCGCGGGGGCCTGGGGTCTGGTCATAGCCGAATATCGGGGATCGGATCCGATAGACCGGGGTTCGAGCGCGGTACGCTCTCCTTTTCCACTTGCGGAGGCACATGGTCTGTACTGCACAACTGAGTATAGCCAATGCCAACAGTGCCTCAATGATGTACGACAGGGAGTACCAAGTTATGAACTTGGCACACCAGGATAATGCAGCGTGGTTGGTGACTGGGCCGTGAAGTGTTAACAGTAAAGGGGTTTGGAGTGATGGGTCCGCGTCCCCGCGCAACCAAAAGTTCGTCAAAAGAGTGTTGAGCACGATGAAAGGAGTCCTCATGGCTGTCTTCTTTCTTTCCTTTTCCTGTGTTCGCTGGTTTTCTCCGGACTTGGAGCTTCTGGAGTTCTGTAAGACAAGCGTAGTGTGTGTAAATACTTCGGTTTAATATCTGGTGTGTTAGTGTGTCTGTCCTTCTTGGGGCCAATTAAACCCTTATAATTGGTCACAGTATGTGACTCTAACCCCATTTTTTTTTTTCAAAACAAATGTTTGGACATGGCACATTTCCCAATGGTGGACTAGTGCTAGGTTTATCATCCAAATGTTCTAGGATGTAAATAGCATGTGGCAGCAACCCAAAGGTTGCCTAAATAAAATAAAACTGTTTTTGAAAGAAAAGTTCGAATGAGGTGCGTGTGGGTTGCGATGGGTAAGACGTGGGTGGAGTCCCCGGGTAGGACGGCTACCAATACCGTATCTTCCCTACCCGAGCGTTTTTGACCAACGGGGGGGTCCCCAGGCAGGGCGGGTCTCATGCCGTTTTTCCACTGCCAGAGCGACCAAAGAACGGACAAAAATGTAGTTATCATGGTGGGGTTACTGTTCTGATTCTACCATCAAATCAGAAGAGTAGCTACGATCGGGCGTCTGGTCTGGTGACCACGTATCAGCTGAAAAGCTAGTTCCTCTGAATGGGCGTCTGGTCTGGTGACCAGGTATCTGTGGACAATTTGGTACCGCTGAACAAGCGTCTGGCTTGTCCAATTGGAAAAGAGCTAAAAGTTCAGGTGAATGGATGCGGGGCGGTGAGAAAATTCTCCTGTAGGACGAACATCATTTAACAAACAGACAGACAACATAAAACATTCTGCAGGTTCCATCAGAAAGGACAATACTTTTCACCAAGTGTCTCCTTCAAATCATCATGTGGACACCTCAGTTCTAGGTCGCTATGGGCTCTGCCTTTTTCTTATCGAGAGTGCCTGTCGGTTGGGCACTCTGTGGTTTTTCTAGGGCCATTGCATTCTCTAGCAAAATGTCCCAATTGTCCGCAATTGTAGCACTCTTGCGGTTTGGCTGGGGGGCTGTTCTTTCCCTCGTTTACCCAGGCGGGGTTGTGGAGAGTGGTTCTTACTGCCTGCACGTCTGCGGCGGCTTGGTTTTCCTCGGGGGTTCTAGTTGCTGATTTGCCTGAGCCGCTTGTTCCCAAACGCAGGACAATCTTTTGACCACCCACTTCTCATTATGAGCCTCCTCCAAGGGGGTCATAATTGCTACAGGCATTCTGTCCTGCTTCCGTGGCATGGGAGATAAGGGTGCGGGTCCACTTGGCCATATTGTCTGGGGACAAATGGGCACGATCTACGTTGCCGAAAACGGCTTCAAAATGAATCCACAAGCGTCCTGCGAACGCTGTGGGGTGTGTAGCGCACAAAGACTCCGAGAGACGAATAGAGTGAAGTCGATGAGGCTTTATTAAGCGTGACTGTTCCCCCGCAGTTCAGTAGTAGACTGGCCTGCGGGGGAGGACTCCTGGTTCTTATACTCCGCCTTCAGGGCGGCGCTAGAGGTCAACGGCCAACCAGGACCCGGGATCTGTCAGCCAATGACATCACGGCTTCACAGTCCCACATGACCCCGAATGCATACTACCACATTCACCCCTTGTTAAAAATGAACCCGGCGGGGTGATGCTTCGCATGGTGGTAAGGGTTTACAAGGCTGGTCCTGGGAGGAAAACGTTCGCATGTTATTACAGTATGTACAAGGTTTTTTTTGTTTCGAACTATTTACAGTAATCGTCAGGAGAAAAAGACAAAATGTTCTCGTTAAAAGTCCACATATTGTAGTGTTAGATCGACGCCACGAGTCGGTCGGGCGGTCTGGTCGTCCGTGTCGATCGCCTCGGCCCCGGTGGTGGTGGTGGTGCTTTTCCGGTGTTGTCGTCTCCGGGAGCCTTACGGTTTCAGCTTGGGCTTCACTCCTGGTCGGGCCTGGGAGGAGGACCGATCCTCCTGGGAAGGGGGCGGTCGCGGGGTGCGGCGGTGGCAGGGAGGGGGTGATTGGTGTCGGGGGGGGTATGTGTGTTGCCGGCGGGCGCCAGATCTCGCAGGGAGACCGTGTCCTGTCGGCCGTCGGGGTACTCCACGTAAGCGTACTGCGGGTTCGCGTGAAGGAGGTGAACCCTTTCGACCAACGGGTCCGACTTGAGCGCCCGCACATGTTTTCGGAGCAAGATGGGTCCTGGGGCCGCCAGCCAGGTCGGCAGCGACGTTCCAGAGGAGGACTTCCTGGGGAAGACAAGGAGGCGCTCATGAGGCGTTTGGTTAGTGCTAGTACACAGTAGTGACCGAATGGAGTGGAGGGCGTCCGGGAGGACCTCCTGCCACCGTGAAACTGGGAGGTCCCTGGACCGTAGGGCCAGTAGGACGGTCTTCCAGACCGTGCCGTTCTCCCTCTCTACTTTCCCGTTCCCCCGGGGGTTGTAGCTGGTCGTCCTGCTCGAGGCTATACCGTTGCTGAGCAGGAACTGGCGCAGCTCGTCACTCGTGAAGGAGGACCCCCTGTCGCTGTGGACGTATGCGGGGCAACCGAACAGTGTGAATATGGTGTTCAGGGCTTTAATGACTGTGGCTGCGGTCATGTCAGGGCAGGGGATGGCGAATGGGAAGCGGGAGTACTCGTCCACCACATTAAGGAAGTATGTGTTGCGGTCGGTGGAGGGGAGGGGTCCTTTGAAATCCAGACTAAGGCGTTCAAAGGGGCGGGAAGCCTTAATCAGGTGCGCACCATCCGGCCTGAAAATATGCGGTTTGCACTCTGCGCAGATGTGGCAGTTCCTTGTGACTGTACGGACCTCCTCCAAAGAATATGGGAGGTTGCGGGACTTTATAAAGTGGTAGAACTGAGTGACCCCCGAGTGGCAGAGGTCCTCGTGGAGGGTTTGGAGGCGGTTAATTTGTGCGTTGGCACATGTGCCGCGGGATAGGGCATCGGACGGCTCGTTCAGCTTTCCGGGACGATACAAGATCTCGTAGTTGAAGGTGGAGAGCTCGATCCTCCACCTTAAGATCTTGTCGTTTTTGATTTTGCCCCGCTGTGCATTATCGAACATGAAGGCTACCGACCGTTGGTCCGTGAGGAGAGTGAATCTCCTGCCGGCCAGGTAATGCCTCCAATGTCGCACCGCTTCCACTATGGCTTGGGCTTCCTTTTCCACTGAGGAGTGGTGGATTTCTGAAGCGTGGAGGGTTCGGGAGAAAAAGGCCACGGGTCTGCCCGCTTGGTTAAGGGTGGCCGCTAGAGCTACGTCGGAGGCGTCGCTCTCAACCTGGAAGGGGAGGGACTCGTCGATGGCGCGCATCGTGGCCTTTGCGATATCCGCTTTGATGCGGCTGAAGGCCTGGCAAGCCTCTGTCGACAGAGGGAAGGTCGTGGTCTGTATTAGGGGGCGGGCCTTGTCTGCATACTGGGGGACCCACTGGGCGTAGTATGAAAAGAACCCCAGGCAGCGTTTTAGGGCTTTTGAGCAGTGCGGGAGGGGAAATTCCATGAGGGGGCGTATACGTTCGGGGTCAGGGCCTATTATCCCATTGCGCACTACGTAGCCCAGGATGGCTAGCCGGTTGGTGCTAAAAACGCACTTGTCCTCGTTGTACGTGAGGTTCAAGGCTTTAGCGGTCTGGAGGAATTTTTGGAGGTTGGCGTCGTGGTCCTGCTGATCGTGGCCGCAGATGGTTACATTGTCGAGATACGGGAACGTGGCCCGCAACCCGTGTTGATCAACCATTCGGTCCATCTCTCGTTGGAAGACCGAGACCCCGTTTGTGACGCCAAATGGGACCCTTAGGAAGTGGTATAATCGCCCGTCTGCCTCGAAGGCTGTGTACTTGCGGTCACTTGGGCGGATGGGGAGCTGATGGTAGGCGGACTTGAGGTCCACGGTGGAGAAGACCTTATATTGGGCAATCCGATTGACCATGACGGATATGTGGGGGAGAGGGTACGCGTTTAGTTGTGTGTACCTGTTGATGGTCTGGCTATAGTCTATGACCATCCTTTGCTTCTCCCCTGTCTTTACTACTACCACCTGTGCTCTCCAGGGACTATTGCTGGCCTGGATTATGCCTTCTTTCAGTAGCCGCTGGACTTCGGACCGAATGAAGGTCCGGTCCTGGGCGCTGTACCGTCTGCTCCTAGTGGCGACGGGTTTGCAATCCGGGGTGAGGTTTGCAAACAAGGATGGGGGTTGAACCTTGAGTGTTGCGAGGCCGCAGATAGTGAGTGGGGGAATTGGGCCGCCGAATTTGAAGGTTAGGCTCTGCAGATTGCACTGGAAGTCTAATCCCAGTAATGTGGGGGCGCAGAGTTGGGGAAGGACGTAGAGCCTGTAGTTTTTGAACTCCCTCCCTTGCACCGTTAGGGTAACTATGCAGAAGCCTTTGATCTGTACGGAGTGGGACCCTGCAGCTAGGGAAATCTTTTGTGCGCTGGGACGGATGGTCAAAGAACAGCGTTTTACCTTGTCGGGGTGGATAAAGCTCTCCGTGCTCCCGGAGTCGATCAGGCATGGTGTCTCGTGCCCGTTTATCAGCACCGTTGTCGTCGTCGTCTGGAGCGTCCGGGGCCGTGCTTGGTCCAGCGTCATTGAAGCCAGGCGTGGTCGTAATGGTTGAGCGTCTTCTTCGAACCCCGTGGAGCCGTCGACACTGGGGTCCGTTGTTGCCGTCCAAGATGGCGTCGGGGGTGAACAAGATGGCTGCCCCCATGCATCGCACATGGCTGGGGGGTCACAAGATGGCGGCGGGGGTGGACAAAATGGCCACCCCCATGCGTCGCACAGGTCTGGGGTGGTCTAAGATGGCGGCGCCCCTCCTCCCCTCGTGGTGGCCGGGACCCAAAATGGCGGCGCCTGCACATGGGGCGCTGGGGGGGTTGGGGAGCGTTAGGAACACGCAGGACTCCCTCTTCTCTGGGGACAGCGGTGGCCGGGACCCAAAGTGGTAGCGCCGGCAGGTCATACATGGGGCGCGGGGAGGGGGTTGGGGAGCGTTAGAGACGCGCAGAACTCCCTCTTCTCCGGGGAGAGCGGTGGTCGGGACCCAAAGTGGTTGCGCCTGCGGGTCGTACATGGGGCGCTGGGGGGGGTTGGGGAGCGTAAAAGGTGTGCAGGGCTCCCTGTTCTCCTGGGACAGCGGCGACCTCCCGGTACCGGCACACAGCCGTGAAATGGCCCTTTTTCCCGCAGCTCTTACAGATCGCTGCGTGGGCCGGGCAGCGCTGCCGGGGGTGTTTCGCCTGGCCGCAGAAATAGCAGCGGGCTCCCCCGGTGCGACTTGGCGTTTGAACCGCACAAGCCTGTGGGGTGTCCGGTGGGGGGGGGGGGGTTTGTCGCGACGGATGCGTACGGAGCCCAATGGGCTGCCGCGCGGTCGGGACCGTAGGTGCGGGCGTTTCGCGCGGCCACGTCCAGGGAGGCTGCTAGGGCCCGTGCCTCTGAGAGTCCTAGCGACTCTTTTTCGAAAAGTCTTTGGCGGATTTGGGAGGAGTTCATACCTGCCACAAAAGCATCGCGTATTAACATGTCCGTGTGTTCATTTGCGTTCACCGGCGGGCAGCTGCAGGCCCGTCCCAAAATTAGTAGCGCGGCGTAGAATTCATCTATCGATTCTCCGGGACTTTGCCGTCTCGTTGCGAGTTGATAGCGAGCGTAGATCTGGTTTACTGGGCGAACATAGAGACTTTTTAGTGCTGCGAACGCCGTCTGGAAATCCTCTGCGTCTTCGATGAGAGAGAAAATCTCTGTGCTTAACCTCGAGTGCAGGACCTGTAGTTTTTGGTCTTCTGTGACCCGACCGGAGGCCGTTCTGAGGTCGGCCTCGAAACAAGTCTGCCAGTGCTTGAAAGCTGCTGCTGTGTTCACTGCGTGGGGGCTGATCCTCAGGCATTCCGGGATGATCCTGAGCTCCATAGTCCTTTAGTCACGCTTAATAAATTGTAGCGCACAAAGACTCCGAGAGACGACTAGAGTGAAGTCGATGAGGCTTTATTAAGCGTGACTGTTCCCCCGCAGTTCAGTAGTAGACTGGCCTGCGGGGGAGGACTCCTGGTTCTTATACTCCGCCTTCAGGGCGGAGCTAGAGGTCAACGGCCAACCAGGACCCGGGATCTGTCAGCCAATGACATCACGGCTTCACAGTCCCACATGACCCCTAATGCATACTACCACAGGGTGTTCAGACTTTTTCTGTCTGCATTTATTCAGACCGTCTACGGGGTCGCCCCGGTTGTACCCGATCGCATCCAGGATCGCGGTATGCATTTCTGCAAGGGTGCCACCTCCTACATTCTGTGGGTCGGGAAGGGCTGCTGCGACCGATGGGTCTAAGCTGAGGACCGTGAGCTTTACCTGCTCTTTCTCATCCAGGCCGTACATGGTCGCCTGGTGTTTGACGGTGGCAAAGAAATGGTGTGGGTCTGAAGCGGGGAGGAATGGTTTGATTTTGGCACACGCGTCCCGTAATTGGGTCACTGTGAGGGGGGGTGGAATATAAGACTTCCGCCTCGTCTGCTGTGGCGGTGCAGTGGGTTGTTACAGGGTTCATGGGAGCCTGTATTATCTGTTGTGTGGGGGGTGGGGGTGCCTTCCTCCTTTGGGCTTTTCCCTGCACACATGCTCCCTGAACATATCTCTGCGCTGTCTCTTGCAATTCTTCCCAATCAGGGCCGTCTTCCTGGTCTAATCTTTCCCCAAAGGTTTCTTGAAATCCCTTTTGGACAGAAAGCAGTGCATTCAAGTCTGCAATCTGCTTTCGGCACTTTGCATGGTCCAAAGTACTCTGCCTTTGTTCCGTGGTTGTGGCGTGGAGCGCTCTCAAGGCTGCCTTGAGATCACTGCGTTGTTTCTGGAGCGCCTCTAACTGGTTTTCTGTTTCTTTCTTTACCAGGACTGCACGCTGCAGGTCCTGATAAGCCTTTTCATATTGTGACTGGAAACTACTCAAGTGCGCCAGACAAGATTGGTGACCCCGTTTGGCGTCAGCCACCTCTTCGTCTTTTGCTGCTAATTTCCCTTTTAACTCCAGGTTCTCTTTCTCAATTTCGCATACATCGATTTTACTCATCTGATGTATGCCTTCTGTTTCCTTGCGGAGCGTCCTGACGACCTCCTCTGTGCCTCGCAATTGTGCCAGACAGGACACAATTGCCATCGGCTTGCGCGCTTTTGCTGAACTCTTTCTGTGGATCTCACTCAGGTTCTCCCACCAAGTATGCCCTATACTACCAGGACCTGAGTCGTCGTTATTGCAGAAATCCTTCCACATGGGCCATCCTTTGCCCTGCAGAAATTAGCGGATTTCCACTTCCCAAACGGGACACTGTCCCGCTCCTACGCTGCTGACTGGTGCGACAGCAAAATCTTCGGGGTTCATGAGGTGCTGCATCACTTGCATTGCCTGCATGGCTCTCTCTTATCTGCTCGTTACGTTCGAATTTGGAACAGGGGGCTAAGGTGGTGTGGTAGATGCGGGTACGGCTTGCGCTAATTTCTGAAATACCAACTGCCGATAGTTTTGACGCAACAAAAAATCTATCAGTTTTGCCTTATAACCCTGTTAGTTACGCATGCATGTACACACTTCCGAATTGTGAATTATTAACCAGAACCGCTTGAACACTTGTGGGTTTTTTTTTGTTTTTGTTTCCGATTGGATTCTAATTCAAAATGTTGGGGTTCTCCCGGAGTGGTTTTCCACTTCTAAGTCGGGTCCCACCAGAGTCGCCAATTATGTTGCTCTTTTTAGCCTTAGTCTATTGGCTCTGATTACGTCACCTTTGCTCACGAGTCGCCAGGTATCTTTATGATACCGCCACGTGGTTCAAGTTCAGGTTATGATTAATAATACAGCACACCGCTTAGTAAGGATTAAAACAACGGTCATTTATTATACACAACAAGCAATATTAATACCCTAATACTGCTTTCTATAGAATAAACCTATCACTACTGGCCAATACTTAACTTAGGAAGAGCCCACCAGGTCAGGGAAACGAATGGCTTGTCCAATCAGATCTGGCCCGCGGGATTCAAAAGGCTGCTACAGGTTGGTGGCTAGGTGTCTTTACCGGATAGCGATCGCTGGATTCAAAACTTACTGTTGCCGGTTGCTGTTCTTGCAAAGGTCTCGAGCAGGCGAAGAGGAGAGAGAGAGAGATCTGAACTTGGACCCTCACTTTTATAGGGCCTAGGGGCTTCCCGCCTCCCGGGGCGGCCCTTGACCCTGAGTCCCAAGTGATTGGATCTGTCCCCAATCTCTGGTGTCGATGTGTCCAATGGTGAGGCGATTCCTCGATCGGGGGGTGGTCGCTCACCTGTCTTTGTTTCGGCCACTGCAGGCGCCGACAGGTCTGGCCCGGTATTCAATTGCTAATATGTTGCAATTGTTCCCGGGGATAGCCGATTTAACTGTGGATGTCTGAATAGATGGGCTGCAAACAGTCCTGAATGCAACTGCAAATACCTGGGTTGATGGGCTTTTGATAGCCCTGAGTATCGATCTGGGCTAACTTCCCAGAGCCGAATATGCAATACTGTCTGCAGCTGCCTGCTTGTGTCTTCTTAGCTGCTTTTCCCAGCAGTCTTTCGGGTTAGCCATTTCAAACTGGGTTTTGGCCAGATTAATCGGAACGCAGCCATTTTACGTGGCTACAATATCGGGAATCAGTGTAGATATTTACAATTTTATCTTTCCCTAATACACAAGCTCGAATAAGTGCAAAAAGTTCAGCCTGTTGGGCGGAAAAGGGAATTTCGAATGCTGCTGCTTCAAGCGTTTCTCCTTGTTGGTTAACAATTGCATACCCTGATAATCTATCCCCCCTTTCACCGATGGATGAACTACCATCGGTGAATAGGTTCAGATCAGCATTTGGTATTGGTGAATCAGCTTGTTGCCGAATAAGATTCTGTATAAGTGCCTCTCGTGAATTCTACAGGGATAGTCAAGAACTGTCAACTTAAGAGAACTGTCATTATTCTGAATATTGCTTTACTAATTTTAAGAAACCAACATATCTTGCTAGTAGTGCCTTCTTTAATAGAATCGACGAATTCATCTACAGAAAACCTATATGTTTAATAAGTTATTGTGTTTGATATTTTAAAATAAATGTTTAGAATTAGCCTGGAAATTAAAACTTCAAACAATGGAAGCTGGTTTTACAAAAACCAAAACAACTCAGATTAAAAGGAACAGATCGTTCAAGGACACCTGATAACGGGAATTTGGCAGCAATCCAACTTTTACTCCCAGTCCATTTGAGTGACCAATATTTTTTTTAAAGTTTGGAGATGCGAATGGCATCATTCCAAGGTATACGCCTCTTTTTGTCTCTGCAAGAAAATTAACCCTTTCAACAAGCTTTTGTGTATAATCCAGAAAATGTCAAAGTGCAGAATGTTGTGCTTTCATTCCCAATAACTCTAAAGAAGTTAAAGATTTGGCATTACATATCCAAAAAGAAATCAAAAACTTGATCCACCCCAATTTATCTTCCAACTGTACCCCCAATCGATGAATTTGAGCTGAAATACTATTATTGAAATGTTACTGATCAATTTGACTGTATTATATTGTATAATTTATTAATACTGAATCAGTCATATCAAATTTGATTAATTTATTGATTATAATAATTATTTTGAAATGCCTGGTTGTTGGGCCCCGGGGGTTGGCAGGGTTGTATGCTATATTGGAAACTTGCCGGACGGGAGACTGACACTGCGGCTGATAATCGTCTGGGTAATCAGGGAAATCCACCTCTAGTGCCCCCTCTTTTCCCAGGACTAACTCTTGATTCATCTGTGGGAATTGATTAGCATGGGTTTTAGAATGAGTGCGAGTCGCCGGACCTCCTTGCGACGGTGGAGGTGGTGATAGTGGCGGGGGAGCGGTGGATAAAGGGCTTGAATGTACACATCTTTAATGTAATTTCTAACATGGTCACACAGAGGAATAAAGAGGTTTTTTTTGTCTGAAACATCATTTGTTTTAGAACAGTTTAAACTACAATCAGAACCCTGGGAATGTAAGGTGGAGGCGGTCGTAGTGGCGGTGTAACGGTTGGTCGTCCCCTATAGTGCCAATTTTCAGGGTCATCCTCATCGTCTCCCTCGGTCAAGGCAAGGCCGGCCATTTGTCCGTTCGGGCTAGGTTGCAATTGCGGCAGCTTGGACCCAGGAGATCGTGCCCGTTTTTTTAGGACTTCCGCAGTTTTAACAATTCCGCCCTCGGTTAATTCTATCCCCAATTTTAAAGCATTTGCCTGCCAGCTGGCTAATAGAGATGCATCTTTTAGTTTTTGGCAATATTCACGCCATAGGACAATCAGCTTTTTTGCCATTAAACTTCGATTATGTTGCCAAATAAGTTGCTGTGCCCCTAGAACAGTAGGCAGATCTTTCGGTCCTCCTAGAGGCCACTGTTCTTTCCCTAGGTTTTTATGCAATTCTCCCGACAGCTGTCGCAATTGTTTAGAATATTCCGGATACTGTTCACTAAGAGTTTGAAGCGCGCTTCCACTATCAGCTGTGCTATCTAACGTATTACCCATTGTCTCCTATCCTCGGATGATCCTTGTGGTTTCCTATTTAATTTTGGTAGCGATCCTAAATCGCCTATTCAATCAAGAATTTAAACGGGGTTATCCTGCCCCATTGCCCAATCAAAAGGCTAAATCAAACTGTTCGAAAGTGATTTTTAGAAGGTCAAAATCTGGAAATGAAACATGAAAGGAGAGAGAGAGAGAGAGAGAGGGGACTGATTTAAACAGTCTGACAGGGAATCAAAGACAGAACTAACAGACAGACAGACCCAGAGAATTAAAGGCAGAACTAACAGATTTAAGAAATTGTTCGAGTGTTCCGACAGGACACGCAACGGTCAAGCTCTGTTTATTATGTTTCCTTTAGGTGTTATCATTAAAATTTTATAATATATAATTTGGACAGAGTTATCCATTCTCCGTAATATTCAATCTGATCAACCCAAAGTGTCAAACAAGTCTAGACACCGGTTGATATACTTATTTATCGAAAATCACCTTTTATCGCGAAGGTATTAGGCAACCCTTTTTTTTTTTTTAAATAATATTTTATTGAAAATTTTTGGTCAACCAACACAGTACATTGTGCATCCTTTACACAACATTGTAACAATACAGATAATAATGACCTTTTTTAAATTTAAACAAAAACAACAACAAATAAATAAATATTAAATAACAAAAAATAAAAACTAGCCCTAATTGGCAACTGCCTTGTCTCAAGTCCTGGGCCGCTGCTGCTGCCTTCTTTGTTCTCCCCTATCTATCTTTCCGCAAGATATTCGACGAACGGTTGCCACCGCCTAGTAAACCCTTGAGCCGACCCCCTTAGGACGAACTTAATCCGCTCTAACTTTATGAACCCCGCCATATCATTTATCCAGGTCTCCACCCCCGGGGGCTTGGCTTCTTTCCACATTAGCAATATTCTGCGCCGGGCTACTAGGGACGCAAAGGCCAAAACATCGGCCTCTTTCGCCTCCTGCACTCCCGGCTCTTGTGCAACCCCAAATATAGCCAACCCCCAGCTTCGTTCGACCCGGACTCCTACTACTTTCGAAAGCACCTTTGTCACCCCCATCCAAAACCCCTGTAGTGCCGGGCATGACCAAAACATATGGGTATGATTCGCTGGGCTTCTCGAGCACCTCGCACACCTATCCTCCACCCCAAAAAATTTACTGAGCCGTGTTCCAGTCATATGTGCCCTGTGTAATACCTTAAACTGAATCAGGCTTAGCCTGGCGCACGAGGACGACGAGTTTACCCTGTTTAGGGCATCTGCCCACCTCCCCTCCTCAATCTCCTCCCCTAGCTCTTCTTCCCATTTCCCTTTTAGTTCGTCCATCATAGTCTCCCCTTCGTCTCTCATTTCCCTATATATATCCGACACCTTACCGTCCCCCACCCATTTCTTTGAGATGACTCTGTCCTGCACCTCTTGTGTCGGGAGCTGCGGGAATTCCCTCACCTGCTGCCTCGCAAAAGCCCTCAATTGCATGTACCTGAATGCATTCCCTTGGGGCAACCCATATTTCTCGGTCAGCGCTCCCAGACTCGCAAACTTCCCATCCACAAATAGATCTTTCAATTGCGTTATACCTGCTCTTTGCCACATTCCATATCCCCCATCCATTCCCCCCGGGGCAAACCTATGGTTGTTTCTTATCGGGGACCCCCCCAGTGCTCCGGTCTTTCCCCTATGTCGTCTCCACTGTCCCCAAATCTTCAGTGTAGCTACCACCACCGGACTCGTGGTATAGTTCCTTGGTGAGAACAGCAATGGGGCTGTCACCATAGCCTGCAGGCTGGTCCCCCTACAGGACGCCCTCTCTAATCTCTTCCACGCCGCTCCTTCCTCCTCTCCCATCCACTTACTCACCATTGAAATATTAGCGGCCCAATAATACTCACTTAGGCTCGGTAGTGCCAGCCCCCCCCTATCCCTACTACGCTGTATGAATCCCTTCCTCACTCTCGGAGTCTTCCCGGCCCAAACAAAACCCATGATACTCTTTTCTATCCTTTTGAAAAAAGCCTTCGTGATCACCACCGGGAGACACTGAAACACAAAAAGGAATCTCGGGAGGACCACCATCTTAACTGCCTGCACCCTCCCTGCCATTGACAATGCTACCATATCCCATCTCTTGAAATCTTCCTCCATCTGTTCCACCAACCGCGTCAAATTTAGCCTGTGCAATGTGCCCCAATTCTTAGCTATCTGGATCCCCAGGTAACGAAAGTCTCTTGTTACCTTCCTCAACGGTAGGTCTTCTATTTCTCTACTCTGCTCCCCTGGATGCACCACAAACAGCTCACTCTTTCCCATGTTCAATTTATACCCTGAAAAATCCCCAAACTCCCCAAGTATCCGCATTATTTCTGGCATCCCCTCCGCTGGATCCGCCACATATAGTAGCAGATCATCCGCATATAAAGATACCCGGTGTTCTTCTCCTCCCCTAAGTATTCCCCTCCATCCCTTGGAACCTCTCAGCGCTATCGCCAGGGGCTCAATCGCCAGTGCAAACAGTAATGGGGACAGAGGACATCCCTGCCTTGTCCCTCTATGGAGCCGAAAATATGCCGATCCCCGTCCATTCGTGACCACACTCGCCACTGGGGCCCTATACAACAGCTGCACCCATCTAACATACCCCTCTCCGAACCCAAATCTCCTCAACACCTCCCACAGATAATCCCACTCCACTCTATCAAATGCTTTCTCGGCATCCATCGCCACTACTATCTCCGTTTCACCCTCTGGTGGGGCCATCATCATTACCCCTAACAACCTCCGTATGTTCGTGTTCAGCTGTCTCCCCTTCACAAACCCAGTTTGGTCCTCATGAACCACCCCCGGGACACATTCCTCTATTCTCATTGCCATTACCTTGGCCAAGACCTTGGCATCTACATTGAGGAGGGAGATTGGTCTGTAGGACCCGCATTGTAGCGGATCCTTTTCCTTCTTTAAAAGAAGCGATATCGTTGCTTCTGACATAGTTGGGGGCAGTTGTCCCCTTTCCTTTGCCTCGTTGAAGGTCCTCGTCAGTAGCGGGGCGAGCAAGTCCAAATATTTTCTGTAAAATTCAACTGGGAATCCGTCCGGTCCCGGGGCCTTTCCCGTCTGCATGTTCCTAATTCCTTTCACCACTTCTTCTACCGTGATCTGTGCTCCCAATCCCATCCTTTCCTGCTCTTCCACCTTGGGAATTTCCAGCCGATCCAAAAACTCCATCATTCTCTCCCTCCCATCCGGGGGTTGAGCTTCATACAATTTTTTATAAAATGTCTTAAACACTTCATTCACTCTCTCCGCTCCCCGCTCCATCTCTCCATCTTCGTCTCTCACCCCCCCTATTTCCCTCGCTGCTCCCCTTTTCCTCAATTGGTGTGCCAGCAATCTGCTCGCCTTCTCTCCATATTCATACTGTACACCCTGCGCCTTCCTCCATTGTGCCTCTGCAATGCCTGTGGTCAGCAAGTCAAATTCCACATGCAGCCTTTGCCTTTCCCTATACAGTCCCTCCTCCGGTGCTTCCGCATACTGTCTGTCCACCCTCAAAAGTTCTTGCAACAACCGCTCCCGTTCCTTACTCTCCTGCTTCCCTTTATGTGTCCTTATTGATATCAGCTCCCCCCTAACCACCGCCTCCCAGACCACTCCCACCTGAACCTCCCCATTGTCATTGAGTTCCAAGTACTTTTCAATGCATCCCCTCACCCTTAAGCACACCCCCTCATCCGCCATTAGTCCCATATTCATTCTCCAGGGTGGACGCCCTCTTGTTTCCTCCCCTATCTCCAAGTCTACCCAGTGTGGGGCATGATCCGAAATGGCTATAGCCGTATATTCCGTTCCCCTCACCCTCGGGATCAATGCCCTACCCAACACAAAAAAGTCTATGCGTGAATAGACTTTATGGACATAGGAGAAAAACGAGAACTCCTTACTCCTAGGTCTACTGAATCTCCACGGGTCCACCCCTCCCATCTGCTCCATAAAATCCTTAAGCACCTTGGCTGCTGCCGGCCTCCTACCAGTCCTGGACTTCGACCTATCCAGCCTTGGTTCCAACACCGTGTTAAAGTCTCCCCCCATTATCAGCTTTCCGGTCTCTAGGTCTGGGATGCGTCCTAGCATTCGCCTCATAAAATTGGCATCGTCCCAATTCGGGGCATACACGTTTACCAACACCACCATCTCTTCCTGTAATTTGCCACTCACCATCACGTATCTGCCCCCGTTATCCGCCACTATAGTCTTTGCCTCGAACATTACCCGCTTCCCCACTAATATAGCCACCCCCCTGTTTTTCGCATCCAGCCCCGAATGGAACACCTGCCCTACCCATCCTTTGCGCAACCTAACCTGATCTATCAGTTTCAGGTGCGTTTCCTGTAACATGACCACATCTGCTTTAAGTTTCTTAAGGTGTGCGAGTACTCGTGCCCTCTTTATCGGCCCGTTAAGCCCCCTCACGTTCCACGTGATCAGCCGAGTTGGGGGGCTTCCCACCCCCCCCCCCCCCCCCCCCCCCCCTTGCCGGTTAGCCATCATCTTTTTCCAGCTTCTCGCCCAGTTCCCACGCGGCTGTATTTCTCCCAGACGGTGCCCCCCCGCCCATCCTTTCCCGCACCCACTCCCCCCTTTCCCCAGCAGCAGCAACCCAGTAATTCCCCCCTCCCCCCCCCCCCCGCTAGACCCCCCGCTAGCGTAATTACTCCCCCCATGTTGCTCCCAGAAGTCAGCAAACTCTGGCTGACCTCGGCTTCCCCCCGTGATCACGGCTCGCCCCGTGCGGCGCCCCCTCCTTCCTGCTTCTCTATTCCCGCCATAATTATCATAGCGCGGGAACCAAGCCCGCGCCTCTCCCTCGGCCCCACCTCCCATGGCCAACGCCCCATCTCCTCTCCCTCCCCACCTCCCCCCATCACCACCTGTGGGAGAAAGAAAAGTTACCATACCGCAGGATTAATCATACAATCCCTCTTCGCCCCCCCCCCCCCCCTCGTCCCACCACTTTGTCCAAACGTTCATTTTCGTAGTCCAATCATTCCAATTTTTCTTCAACAATAAAAGTCCACGCTTCATCCGCCGTCTCAAAGTAGTGGTGCCTCCCTTGATATGTGACCCACAGTCTTGCCGGTTGCAGCATTCCAAACTTTATCTTTTTTTTGTGAAGTACCGCTTTGGCCCGATTAAAGCTCGCCCTCCTTCTCGCCACCTCCGCACTCCAATCTTGATAGACGCGGATCACCGCGTTCTCCCATTTACTACACCGAGTTTTCTTCGCCCATCTAAGGACCATTTCTCTATCTTTAAAACGGAGAAATCTCACCACTATGGCTCTGGGAGCTTCTCCTGCTCTCGGTCCTCGCACCATAACTCGGTATGCTCCCTCCACCTCCAACGGACCCGTCGGGGCCTCCACTCCCATTAACGAGTGCAGCATCGTGCTCACATATGCCCCGACGTCCGCCCCCTCCACACCTTCAGGAAGGCCAAGAATCCTCAAGTTGTTCCTCCTTGCGTTATTTTCCAGTGCCTCCAAACTCTCCACAGATCGTTTCTGGTGTGCCTCCTGTATCTCCGACTTCACCACCAGGCCCTGTATGTCGTTTTCATTCTCTGCTGCTTTCGCCTTCACGACCCGAAGCTCCTGCTCCTGGGTCTTTTGTTCCTCTTTCAGCCCTTCAATCGCCTGTAATATCGGGGCCAACAACTCTTTCTTCATTTCCTTTTTTATCTCCTCCACGCAGCGTTTCAAAAACTCTTGTTGTTCAGGGCCCCATATGAAACTGCCACCTTCCGACGCCATCTTGGTTTCTGCTTGCCTTCCTTGCCGTTGTTCCAAAGGATCCGCTGCAATCCGGCCACTTTCCTCTCCTTTTTCCATCCGTGTCCAGGGGGAACACCCTTCTGGTTTACCGCACGGTGTTTTCAGCCGTTAAAATTGCCGTTGGGGCTCCTATCAAGAGCCCAAAAGTCCGTTTCACAGGGAGCTGCCGAAACGTGCGACTCAGCTGGTCATCGCCGCACCCGGAAGCGTATTAGGCAACCCTAAGGATCATCATCACTCATTTACCTACCCAGAGATTTAAGGAGCCCTGGTCCTCCAACTCGGACTATTTAGGGGAAGGACTCTAACCCCCCAAGGTTTCCAACCCGGTTCTTTAGGAAGGATTTTAACCTCTCAGGGACTCCAACCCGGACTGTTTAGGAAGATTCTCTTATTCTCTAATTCTCTTATTCTCTAATTCTCTTCTTCTCTTATTCCCTTATTCTCTTCCCTGATTCCTTTCCAGGGAACTTTATTCTCTTATTCTCTTCTCTTATTCTCTTCCCTGATTCCTTTCCAGGGAACTTTATTCTCTTCTCTTATTCTCTTTTTCTCTTCCCTGATTCCTTTCCAGGGAACTTTATTCTCTTCTCTTATTCTCTTTTTCTCTTCCCTGATTCCTTTCCAGGGAACTCTAACACCAACCCTTCTTCGTAACAGGTTCGCCGGACTGCTTTGATTTCGTCAGAGTCTTCACCGAAACCGAACAGCAGGGCGTGGCCACACTCGGGACAGCAGAGGGGGAAAGCAAAGTGGTAACAAGGGTACTCACGTTTGGTGCGCAATTCCCTCCTCAGCGTC
This sequence comes from Scyliorhinus torazame, assembly GCF_047496885.1. Lineage (NCBI taxonomy): Eukaryota > Metazoa > Chordata > Chondrichthyes > Carcharhiniformes > Scyliorhinidae > Scyliorhinus > Scyliorhinus torazame. The sequence goes on from NC_092718.1 coordinate 138,765,153, forward strand.
CGAATGCGACCAGTCTGTTACGCCGTCAGGTTCCAGGAAGGCTTCTGTGAAATCCCACTTCTGACACCATATGCAGCCAGTCCGGATGAAATGATCAGTCGAACACCTTGTTACTTTAACATATTTATTTCTCGGCCCCGGAGCCAGGACCACTGTGTCTCTCAAGAGTCACAATAGCAAGCCAAAGTCAATACATCTAACAGCAGTTCTTATACAGAGTTTAGCTCATTTCTGACGGCAGCTCCTTTGCATTCCTATCTGTGCTCTCAGCTCAATTATAATTCAGCCCCCCTCAATTATAATTATCTTTAAGCCTAGTGCACCAAGGCTGTTACTGCAATTTTGTCTGGTTCAAAAACAACCTTGTTATCAGAAGCCTTTGACAGCCTATCTTGACATTCCTCAGCTTGCTATCAGAAGCCTGTAAAGGCCTGTCTTGACATTTTTTCACACAAAGCTTTACCTAACATTTTGTTTTTCCCATAAAGTTCCAATCCATCTTGAGCCAAACTCTCATTTATCGATCATCAGCCAAACTCTCATTTATCGATCATCAGCCAAACTCTCAGAGCCAGAGGAAATGGGCGAGGTATTAGATGAATACTTTGCATCAGTATTCACCAAAGAGAAGGAATTGGTGGATGTTGAGTCTGGAGAAGGGTGTGTAGATAGCCTGGGTCACATTGAGGTCCAGAAAGACGAGGTGTTGGGCGTCTTGAAAAATATTAAGGTAGATAATTCCCCAGGGCCAGATGGGATCTACCCCAGAATACTGAAGGAGGCTAGAGAGGAAATTGATGAGGCCTTGACAGAAATTTTTGGATCCTCACTGTCTTCAGGTGATGTCCCGGAGGACTGAACAATAGCCAATGTTGTTCCTTTGTTTAAGAAGGGGAGCAAGGATAATCCAGGGAACTACAGGCCGGCGAGCCTTACGTCAGTGGTGTAGCCACCTAAATTGGCCAACTCCCGATTTAAAATGGCACACGGCAAAGGCTGATGGGAAATTTAGCCAACACAGGCAGAAACCAGCAGGTGCAGGTTTGCTGTGTATTTAACTCTGCAAAAGCCCAGACAGCATCGAAACCAGCAACCATCAGCATGATAATGTAGCAGCCATCTACATACTAATGAGCAATCCCCGGGAACAATAGCAACATTTGGGACACACAAAACTAAGCCAGACTCCCCGGCGCCAGCAGGAGCCAACACAAAGGAGGTTAACGAACACCTCAAGACCGCCCATCGATCAGGCAACTGCTCCAGGATTGGAGAAATCGAACCAAGCGAACATCGAACAGTGGATGTTGTCTATATGGACTTCAGTAAGACCTTTGACAAGGTCTCTCATGGTAGACTGGTACAAAAGGTGAAGTCACACGGATCATGGGTGAGCTGGCAAGGTGGACACAGAACTGGCTAGGTCATAGAAAGCAGAGAGTAGCAATGTAAGGGTGCTTTTCTAATTGGAGGGCTGTGACTATTGGTGTTCCGCAGGGATCAATGCTGGGACCTTTGCTGTTCGTAGTATATACAAATGATTTGGAGGAAAATGTAACTGGTCTGATTAGTAAGTTTGCAGACGACACAAAGTTTGGTGGAATTGCGGAGATCGATGAGGACTGTCAGCAGGATTTAGATTGTTTGGAGACTTGGGCGGAGAGATGGCAGATGGAGTTTAATCCGGACAAATGTGAGGTAAAAATGCATTTTGGAAGGTCTAATGCAGGTAGGGAATATACAGTGAATGGTAGAACCCTCAAGAGTATTGAAAGTCAGAGAGATCTAGGTGTACAGGTCCACAGGTCACTGAAAGGGGCAACACAGGTGGAGAAGGTAGTCAAGAAGGCATACGACATGCTTGCCTTCATTGGCCGGGGCATTGAGTATAAGAATTGGCAAGTCATGTTGTAGCTGTATCGAACCTTAGTTAGGCCACACTTGGAGTATAGTGTTCAATTCTGGTCGCCACACTACCAGAAGGATGTGGAGGCTTTAGAGAGGGTGCAGAAGAGATTTACCAGAATGTTGCCTGGTATGGAGGGCATTAGCTATGAGGAGCGGTTGAATAAACTCGGTTTGTTCTCACTGGAACGACGGAGGTTGAGGGGCGACCTGATGGAGGTCTACAAAATTATGAGGGGCATAGACAGAGTGGATAGTCAGAGGCTTTTCCCCAGGGTAGAGGGGTCAATTAATAGGGGGCACAGGTTTAAGGTGCGAGGGGCAAGGTTTAGAGGAGATATACGAGGCAAGTTCTTTACACAGAGGGAAGAGGGTGCCTGGAACTTGCTGCCGGAGGAGGTGGTGGAAGCAGGGACGATAGTGACATTTAAGGGGCATCTTGACAAATACATGAATAGGATGGGAATAGAGGGATACGGACCCAGGAAGTGTAGAAGATTTTAGTTTAGACGGGTAGCATGGTCGGCACGGGCTTGGAGGGCCGAAGGGCCTGTTCCTGTGCTTTTCTTTGTTCTTTATTCTTTGACTTGGAGAACCGCTCGAGGTGGCATAATCTGAGAATTGTGGGCTTGCCCGAAGGGGCAGAGGGTCCAAGGCCAACAGAGTACTTCGTTAAGAGGTTGGCGGAGCTGATGGGTAGGGTGGGAACCCGGGTGGGAACCCCTCCTGGTACGAACTGGACCGAGCCCATCGGTCATTAAGGCCGAAGCCCAAAGTGAATGAGCTGCCAAGAGCAGTAATTATCTGCTTCCATAAGTACTGCATGAAGGAGAACGTGTTAAGCTGGGCGAAGCAGAAGCGCGAGGTGCAGTGGTATAGTGCTGGAGTTCGGATCTACCAGGACCTGACGGTTGAGTTGGCAAAAAGATGAGCGGCGTTCAGGCGAGTGAAGGCAGCACTGTACAAAAAGGGTGTGTGATCTGGTATGGTATACCCGGCGAAGCTGAGGGTGATGTATGATGCCAAAGACTTTTATTTTGAGACAGCGGAGGCGGCTGAGGCGTTCATGAGGGCAGAAGACTTGGGACAGACGTGAGGAGCGGAGCTGGAAGAGAGACTGTAGACTGTGATTGGCGAGCTGGAAAATGTATAAATGTTATAACTTTATTTTTATTGACGTGTATTGTAATTTACTTCTCTTCACATTGTTACACAGTTCAAGTTATTGGTTGGGATGATTGGCATTCTGTGTTGCAACAGTTATATCTTATTTTAGTGAATTGTATGGATTGGATTGTTGTTTTTGTTTTTTCTTTCTCTGTGACTGGGTGGGAGGGGCCGGTATATCTTGGCGGGGGAAGCTACCCGCGCTAGCTAACTAAAGTCGGCTAGTGAACGGAGGTGAGGTGAGAGGAGGGCTGCGGACATTGGAGCCTGGTTAGCAGGTTTTGATGGGCGAGCGAGGGGGGGGGGAAGGGATTGATGTTGGGAGATGTTTTTTCGAGAGGAAATGTAGGGGGTATTTTGAGAGGGGGGAAGGGATTTGATGTTAATAATGGATAGGGGCGGGTCAGGCTCATGGGTCAGGGCCGGTGGTATGATGATGGTGGATAAGAAGGTGGGGGTGTGAGAGACCCCCAGCTAGGATCGTCACGTGGAACATGAGGGGGTTAGGAGGTCCGGTCAAGGGTGCTTGCGCATCTTAAAAGTTTGAAAGCCGATGTAACAATGCTGCAGGAGACTCACTTGAGGGCGAAGGACCAGGTGAGACTTAAAAAGGGCTGGGAGAGTGAAGTGTTTCACTCTGGATTTGACGGAAGGGCTCGAGGGGTAGTGGTAATGATCAGCAAAAGAGTACGCTTCCAGATGGAGAAGGTGGTGGCAGATCAGGGGGGTAGATATGTGATTGCGACAGGGGTGCTGGAGGGGAGGTTAGTGGCGCTGTTAAGTGTATATGGTACCAATTGGGACGATGTGAGATTAGCAAAGAAGGTGTTTGGGGCCATCCCCGATTTGGACACACATGAACTGATAGTGGGGGGGGGACTGGAACTTGGTGCTGGAGCCAAGGTTGGACAGGTCACGGCCGCGCTCGCTGGTCCCATCACGTGGGGCGGGGGGGCGAAGGCGTTCATAGATTTCATAGAATCTACAGTGCAGGCCATTCGGCCCATCGAGTCTGCACCGGCTCTTTGAAAGAGCACCTACCCAAGCCCACATCTCCACCCTATCCCCATAACCCAGTAACCCCACCCAACACTGAGGGCAATTTTGAACACTAAGGGCAATTTATCATGGCTAATCTACCTAACCTGCACATCTTTGGACATGTGGGAGGAAACCGGAGCACCCGGAGGAAACCCACGCAGACATGGGGAGAACGTGCAGACTCCGCACAGACAGTGAACCAAGCCGGGAATCGAACTTGGGACCCTGGAGCTGTGAAGCAATTGTGCTAACCACCATGCTACCGTGCTGCCCTAATGCTTTCCAGCGGTGGCTGGACTAATGGTGGAAATGGGAGGAGTGGACCCTTGGAGGTTTCTGCATCCAAGGAAACGGGAGTACTCGTTTTTCTCAGCAGTCCATAAGGTCCAGATCAACTTTTTTGTGGTGGGGAAGGATTTGCTGGCTGGAGTTAAGGGGTCGGAATACTCAGCAATTGCAGTGTCAGATCATGCTCCGCATTGGGTGGACATGGTACTGGAGAAGGGGGTAGCACATGGGTTGTTGGGGTGGGGAAGCTGGTGGTGGGGGTGGGGTAATGAGGGCTGAGATGTTGTGGTTGTCAGTGCAGCTGCGCGGCGGCGGCTCCCCCTCTCACCGTGTTCAGTCTCTTTTTATTCCAGGGGCTGGTGGTGTGGTAGTTCGTGACGTCACCTGATCTGCATATGACGACTGTTTGTCCCCAGGGAGGGTGATTGACAGGTCCGGTTGCCCCTGGCGACGCGCGCTGTCGGAGAGGGCGGGCGCTGGGGCAGCCCAAGGCAGTTCTGCTTCTGAATGGAGTCAGCGCCCACCGATGGAAACGCTGGTAAGGTGCACTCTGTCGTCTCTTAATTCTTTTTGCATATTAATATCTGCTCTTTGCATAATTTAGAGCGCCTTTTTTTTATTGATTACAACAGGAGGGGGAGGTGGGAGACAGAGCTGGAGAGGCAGGCTAATGCAGTCAGCTTTTCGCTGAGATATTTTTGCAGAAGTTATGCAGAAACCATGTCATCCACAGAGACACACAAAAAACACATTTTCAACAGATTAAACATTTGCAAAGGCTGAATGGAACCCGCGTGTTTTGATGTGTCAATGCAATAAACAAAAGAACCATCAGTTCAGGCATATCTCTTTATATCATATTATTAAATAAGGTGCAAGTATTCCCAGATGCTGCGGAGTTTTTAGAAAATATTGCATTTTGAACTTTTTATATTTGCAGGGAAGGATTTCAATCAAAAGTGTAGAAATGATGCTGAATAGAGAGCAAACCCAATTTGATAGAGCTGCTCTCACAAATGGAGAGGATTGCCTGCATTCAGCTGCTCACCACCAAAACGTGTTCCTTTATAAATATTTTCCTAACGAAATCAATGAAAAGGGACGGAAATTAATGCATTGTGTATATTGCTCCCTCCTCCTCCCTCCCTCCAACCTCTCCTGCAAAAAATCAATTAAAAGGTGTGGAATTGGGAGTCGTGTGAGCATTCATTTACTTAGCAGAGCAGAAGGAAGGGGTGAAGACAGAGAGTGGTGCACCACAAAGATTGCAATGTTACCAGGAGCTGCAGAGATACAACCTCGTCCACCTTCAGTAGAAACATCCCTGCAAATTAGGGAAGGGGAGAGGGGGTTGCACAGGCTTGCTACTTTTTGTTCCCGACATTATTTCCCGAACGGTTTAAGGCGGTTAAAATCTCTCTTATCTGCAAGGACAGTTTGAATTCGGTGCATTGTTGTTTGTGTCGGATGTTGCATTTCTGGCAATAAAACGTTATCTTTGTATCTATCTATAGCTGTACAAATAGAAACATTTTTAACCGATTAAATATTTGCAAAAGGTGGCAGTCCGCATGCTTGACTGAAATGCACAAAAATAGTATAAATGTTGCAGTCATTTATATAACGGATGGGATGTATTGCCGACTAAATATTTGTGGAAGGTGAAGTCAGCGAGGTTTAAGTGCAATGTAATTAAAAAATACAATGCAACAAGTCTTTTATATAAGAGATTGGGTACATTATTCCCAGTTAAGATATATAAATATATATGATTTTCGAAATTAAATATTTGCAATAGTCAAGATGTATTAACTGCAATTTTGAAAAAGTACAATGCAACAAGGCTTTTATATAAGAAACTGGATGCATTGTTCCCAGTTACTATGACTTTCTGGATTAAATATTTGCAGCCAGTAATGTTTACCCGTGCAATGCAATTTAAACAGGTACAATGCAACAAAGCTTTTTTCATATACGTTAAGAAATTGGCTGCATTATTCCTGGTTAACGTCACGAAACATCTTTCAGAGGCTAAATGTTTGCAGGAGGCAAAGTCAGGAAGCTTTAACAGTGCAATACAAAGTGGAGAAAAAAGGCACAAAGCAAGGGAGGGATTGGGTGGACTGTTGTGTAGGCGATGTCCTTTTCTTTCTGCATGCATTGATTTCTAAGGGTGTTTATGTGAGTGTGTGCCCTGTGTTTGGTGCAGTTCACCACACTGTCGCACCGACCACATCCTTCCCCTTCTACCCCACAGGACACACACCGTTATTGACCTCCCTCCTCCTGGCCATGTTATTCTCATTGGTAGACTGGGTGCAGCTGGGAGTGACCCTAGCTGTGTTGTTCCCTGGCCTGACTGCAGGATTACTGAACCAACCGGTTGCCCCACTGCACAGATTCGCTGGCGGAGGCTGTGCCCGCCTGGACCATTCGGCCCGTCGCGCACGTGCTAGCGCCGCCCCTCCTAACGCTCTTCAGTCCTTGTCGCGCCGCTCCGCGGGGTCCCAGACGGTGTGATTTACCCTTTCGGCTCCCGTGGCGTACACAAAAGAAGATAAACTCCATAAGATGACGGCTGGAACGATTTTGACCCGAGGATCTCGGGGAGGGAGGAGTCCATCTCCCCGCGGCTGTCCCGCCATTCGGTAAGACCGCGGCTTTGCGTTCCGAATTCCACATTCCCCATCCAGCCCCATCCCATTGAAGAATCCCCCCACCTTCTGAGGTAGAGTCCAAAAGTCCCACAACCCTCTGAGAGGAAATAACTCCTCACCTCTGTCTTAAATGGGAAACCCTCATTTACAATGTGCCCCCTCCCAATGTTCTCGAATTCGCCCCACGAGCGGGAAACATCCTGTCAAGCCCCCATTTCAATATCATCACTCTCTCATTCCATTGAACCACAGAATCCTTAAAGTGTAGAAGGAGGCCTTTCATCCCATCGAATCTGCACCGATCCTCTGAAAGAGCACCCTACCTCGGCCCACTCTCTGCCCGATTTCTGTAACCCCACCTAACCTGCACATCTTTGGACACTGAGGGGCAATTTAGCATGGCCCATTGGGTTTGGATTGGATTTGTGTTTATTGTCATGTGTGCTGAGGTACTGTGAAAAGTATTGTACAGTCCATACAGATGGTTGTATACATGAAAAAACATACAATAGATACACCTAATCTACATAACCTATACATCTTTGGACACTGAGGGGCAATTTAACATGACCAATGCACCTAAACTATACATGTTTATACACAAAGGGGCAATTAATCACGGCCAATCACCTAACCTGTATATCTTTGGACTGCGGGAGGAAACCAGAGCACCCGGAGGAAACCCATGGAGACACTGGGAGAGAGTGCAAACTCCACACAGTCAACCAAGGTCGGAATTGAACCTGGGTCCTTGGCGCTGTGAGGTGGCAGTGCTAACCACTGTACCGCCCCGGCACTCGCATCTCTTTCTCACGTATTTATTTTCATACACACATTCATTCTCATCTCTCTTGCACGCTGTCTCATACACACTGTCTCACAAACATCCCTCACATGCACTCTCATTCCTCACGCACTCTCCTCTCACACACTTTCATCTCCCTCACACATTCAACACTTTCCAAGGTTCAACTCTACCCACCACCCCGCCCCACCCAACGCTCCATTCCACCTCAGTCATGCTCCTCTTGTCTAACTCATTCTTCAAAATTCCAATGAGTACCACGTGTTTAACCTGTCCTTGTAAGACAAATTCCCCCCTCCATCCCAGGAATGAGTCGAGTGAATCTTCTTTAAACTGCGTCCAGTGCGATAACATTCTTCCTTAAGTTCCCGAAAGACTTGCTGTTCGGTGAATTGGACATTCTGAATTCTCCCTCTGTGTACCTGAACAGGTGCCGGAATGTGGAGACCTGGGACTTTTCACAGTAACTTCATTGCAGTGTTAATGTAAGCCTACTTGTGAAAATAAAGATTATTACTATTATAAGTAAGGAGACCAAACCTGCGCAAGGTGCTCCAGAAAGTGTAGGTTTGCCCCACCATATATCACAAACACAGACTTGAGAAACATTCTTCCATGCGATGTGGGTGTTACTGGGTGAGGCCCAGCATTTATTGTCCATCCCTAATTGCCCCTTGAACTGAGAGTCTTGCTCGGCCACTTCAGAGGGGCAGTTAAGAGGCACCCACATTGCTGTGGAGGTCTGGAATCACAAGTAGGCCAGACCGGTTAACAACACATTTCCTTCTCCCTGAAGGGGCATTAGAACATAGAACATTACAGCGCAGTACAGGCCCTTCGGCCCTCGATGTTGCGCCGACCTGTGAAACCACTCTAAAGCCCATCTACACTATTCCCTTATTGTTCATATGTCTATCCAATGACCATTTGAATGCCCTTAGTGTTGGTGAGTCCACTACTGTTGCAGGCAGGGCATTCCATGCCCTTACTACTCTCTGAGTAAAGAACCTACCTCTGACATCTGTCTTATATCTATCTCCCCTCAATTTAAAGGTATGTCCCCTCATGCTAGACATCACCATCCGAGGAAAAAGGCTCTCACTGTCCACCCTATCCAATCCTCTGATCATCTTGTATGCCTCAATTAAGTCACCTCTTAACCTTCTTCTCTTTAACGAAAACAGCCTCAAGTCCCTCAGCCTTTCCTCATAAGATCTTCCCTCCATACCAGGCAACATTCTGGTAAATCTCCTCTGCACCCTTTCCAATGCTTCCACATCTTTCCTATAATGCGGCGACCAGAATTGCACGCAATACTCCAAATCACCAGAGTTTTGTACAGCTGCAACATGACCTCATGGCTCCGAAACTCAATCCCTCTACCAATAAAAGCTAACGCACCGTACGCCTTCTTAACAACCCTCTCAACCTGGGTGGCAACTTTCAGGGATCTATATACATGGACACCGAGATCTCTCTGCTCATCCACACTGCCAAGAATCTTACCATTAGCCCAGTACCCTGTCTTCCTGTTTTTCCTTCCAAAATGAATCACCTCACACTTTTCTGCATTAAACTCCATTTGCCACCTCTCAGCCCAGCGCTGCAGCTTATCCATATCCCTCTGTAACATGTAACATCCTTCCGCACTGTTCACAACTCCACCGACTTTAGTGTCATCTGCAAATTTACTCACCCATCCTTCTATGACCTCCAGGTCATTTATAAAAATGACAAACAGCGGTGGCCCCAAAACAGATCCTTGTGGTACACCACTAGTAACTGGACTCCAGTCTGAACATTTCCCATCAACCACCACCCTTTGTCTTCTTCCAGCTGGCCAATTTCTGATCCAAACTGCTAAATCACCCTGAATCCCATGCCTCCGTATATTCTGTTGTAGCCTACCGTGGGGAATCTTATCAAACGCTTTACTGAAATCCATATACACCACATCAACTGCTTTACCCTCATCCACCTGTTTGGTCATCTTCTCAAAGAACTCAATAAGGTTTGTGAGGCACGACCGACCCTTCACAAAACCGTGTTGACTATCTCTAATCAAATTATTCCTTTCCAGATGATTATACATCCTATCTCTTATAAACCTTTCCAAGATTTTGCCCACAACAGAAGTAAGGCTCACTGGTCTATAGTTACCGGGGTTGTCTCTACTCCCCTTCTTGAACAAGGCACAACACTTGCTGTCCTCCAGTCTTCTGGCACTATTCCTGTAGACAAAGATGACTTAAAGTACAAAGCCAAAGGCTCAGCAATCTCCTCCCGAGCTTCCCAGAGAATCCTAGGATAAATCCCATCCGGCCAGGGGACTTATCTATTTTCACATTTTCCCGAATTGCTAACACCTCCTCCTTATGAACCTCAAGCCCTTCTACTCTAGTAGCCTGAATCTCAGTATTCTCCTCAACAACATTGTCTTTTTCCTGTGTGAATACTGACGAAAAATATTCATTTAGCACCTCTCCTATCTCCTCGGACTCCACGCACAACTTCCCACTACTGTCCTTGACTGGCCCTACTCTTACCCTAGTCATTCTTTTATTCCTGACATATCTATAGAAAGCTTTAGGGTTATTCTTGATCCTACCTGCCAAAGACTTCTCATGTCCCCTCCTGGCTCTTCTTAGCTCTCTCTTTATGTCCTTCCTCGCTAACGTGTAACTCTCGAGCGCCCTAACTGAACCTTCATGTCTCATCTTTACATAAGCCTCCTTCTTCCTCTTGACAAGTGTTTCGACTGCTTTAGTAAAGCACGGTTCCCTTGCTCGACCACTTCCTCCCTGCCTGACAGGTACATACTTATCAAGGACACGCAGTAGCTGTTCCTTGAAGAGCTCCACATTTCCATTGTGCCCATCCCCTGCAGTTTTCTGCTCCATCCGATACATCCTTAGTCTTGTTTCATCGCATCATAATTGCCTTTCCCCCAGATATAACTCTTGCCCTGCGGTATATAGCTATCCCTTTCCATCACTAAAGTAAACGTAATCGAATTGTGGTCACTATCACCAAAGTGCTCACCTACCTCCAAATCTAACACTGGTTCATTACCCAGTACCAAATCCAATATGGCCTCGCCTCTCGTTGGCCTATCTACATACTGTGTCAGGAAACCCTCGTGCACACATTGGACAGAAACGGACCCATCTAAAGTACTTGAACTATAGCGTTTCCAGTCAATATTTGGAAAGTTAAAGTCCCCCATAACAACTACCCTGTGCTTTCGCTCCTATCCAGAATCATCTTTGCAATCCTTTCCTCTACATCTCTGGAACTTTTCGGAGGACTATAGAAAACCCCTAACAGGGTGACCTCTCCTTTCCTGTTTCTAACCTCAGCCCATACTACCTCAGTAGTACCTCATCAAACATCCTTTCTGCCACCGTAATACTGTCCTTGACTAACAATGCCACCCCTCCCCCTCTTTTAGCACCTTCCCTGAGTTTACTGAAATATCTAAACCCCGACACCTGCAACAACCATTCCTGTCCCTGCCCGATCCATGTCTCCGAAATGGCCACAACATCGAAGTCCCAGGTACCAACCTCCCAAGTTTACCCACCTTATTCCGGATGCTCCTGGCATTGAAGAAGACACACTTTAAACCACCTTCCTGCCTGCCGGTACACTCCTGCAACTTTGAAACCTTACTCATGACCTCACTACTCTCAACCTCCTGTATACTGGAGGTACAATTCCGGTTCCCAAGCCCCTGCTGAACTAGTTTAAACCCTCCCGAAGAGCATTAGCAAATTTCCCCCCCCCAAAATTTCATTAGTGAACCAGATGAGGATTTTTACAACAATCCACGAGTGTTTCATGTTCCAGATTTATTAATAGTTTTATATTTTGGACACTAGCTGGCGTAGTGCAATTCTGCCTTGGGATTATTAGTCCAGCAGCATTACCAATACACCTCTCTCTTTCTCTCTTCTCTCCAGCTCGTTCTCGCTCTCTTCCTCCTCTTGCTCACTCGCTCGTTCTTTTGCTGACTTTCTCTCGCTTTTTTCCCGCTCAGTCTCTTGCGTCTATTTCTCCTCTCTCTTGTTCACGCTCACTCTCTTTTTCTCTCTCCTCTTCCTCCTCTCTCTTCTCTCTATCTTGCTTGCTCTGTTTCTCTTGCTCACCTTCGCTCTCTCTCGAGCTCGCTCTTGCTCTCTCTTTTCTTTATCCTCTTGCTCACTCTTGCACCCTCTCTTTCTCTTGCTCTCCCTTCTCTCTCGTTATCTTCCTCTTTTGTTCTCTCTCTTTTGCTCTCTCTCCCCCTCTATTCTTGTACTCACTCTCGCTCTCTCTCCTCTCCTTGCTCTCTCACTCTGTCTTTCCCTCTCTTGCTTTGACCCTTCCCTCTCCTCTCTCTCGCTCCTGTTCTCTCTCTTGCTCCTGTTCTCTTTCTTGGCTCTCTTCTCACTCTTTCTCACTTGCTCTCACTTTCTCTCTCACACCCACCATTTTACAGCACCATGATAGCACCATTCAGCCCGTTGCAATTTCAACCATCCAGTTAACTCACAGCTGATCCAAACGTCAGCTCAATTTACTCGACCATCAATACCCTTATGACAGAAAAATCTGCCCTCTCTGTTGTGACCATTTCCATTCTCCCAAAGACCGCAGTCTTTTTGAACAAGGATTTCCATTTCCTTTAGCTATCGACCATAAAACACAGGATCGGAACTAGGCCACTCGGCCCATCGAGTCTGCTCCGCCATTCAATCATGGCTGATATTTTTCTCATCCCCATTTTCCTGCCTTCTCCCCATAACCCCTGATCCCCTTATTGATTAAAATCCTATCTATCTCTGTTATTTTTAAAATTTAGAGTACCCAATTCATTTTTTCCAATTAAGGGGCAATTTAGTGTGTTCAATCCACCAACCTTGCACATCTTTGGGTTGTGAGGGTGAAATCCATGCAAACATGGGGAGAATGTGTAAACTCCACACGGACAGCAACCCAGAGCTGGGATCGAACCGGGGACCTCGGTGCAGTGCTAGACTGCAGTGCTACCACTGCGCCACCGTGCTGCCCTATCTATCTCTGTTTTAAAGACACTCAGTGATTTGGCCTCCACAGCCTTCTGCGGCAAAAAGTTCCAGAGATTCACCACCCTCTGGCTGAAGAAATTCCTCCTCATCTCTGTTTTAAAGGATCATCCCTTTAGTCTGATGTTGTGTCCTCTGCTTCTAGTTTTTCCTACAAGTGAAAACATTCTCTCCATGTCTATTCTATCCAGGCCACGCAGTACCCTGTAAGTTTCAATAAGATCTCCACTCATTCTTCTAAACTCCAACGAGTACAGACCCTGAGTCCTCAACCGCTCCTCATACGACAAGCTCTTCATTCCAGGGATCATTCTTGTGAACCTCCTCTGGACCCTTTCCAAGGCCAGCACATTCTTCCTTAGATAAGGGGCCCAAAACTGCTCACAATACTCCAATGGGATCTGGCCTGATCCTTATATAGCCTCAGAAGTACATCCCTGGTCTTGTATTCTAGCCCTCTGGACATGAATCCTAACATTGCATTTGCCTTCTGAACTGCCGACTGAACCTGCAGTTTAACCTGAAGAGAATCGTGAACAAGGACTCCCAAGTCCCTTTGTGCTTCTGATTTCCTGAGCATTTCCCCATTTAGAAAATAGTCTATGCCTCCATTTCTCCTTCCAAAGTGCATAATCTCACACTTCCACATTGTATTCCATCTGCCACTTTTTTGCCCACTCTCCTAGACTGTCCAAGTCCTTCTGAAGCCCACCTGCTATGTCAATACTACCTACCCTTCTACACATCTTTGTATCATCTGCAAACTCAGCAACAGTGCCTTCAGCTCCTTCCTCCAGATCATTAATGCACATTGTGAAAAGTTGTGGTCCCAGCACTGACCCCTGAGGTACACCACTAGTCACCAACTTCCATCTTGAAAAAGACCCCTTTATTCCCACTCTTTGCCTTCTGCCAGTCAGCCAATCCTCTATCCATGCCAGGCCCTTATCTTGAACACCATGGGCTCTTAACTTATTTAAGTCTCCTATGCGGCACCGTGTCAAAGGTCTTCTGGAAATCTAAATAAATCACATTCTCCTTTGTCTAACTTCCTTGTTACCTCCTCAAAGAACTCTTAACAGATTTGTCAGATATGACCTCCCTTTGACAAAACCGCGCTGACTCTATTTTACCATGCACTTCCAAGTACTCCGCAAACTCATCTTTAATAACAAACTCTAAAATCTTACCAATGACTGAAGTCAGGCTAACCAACCTATAATTTCCCGTCTTCTGCCTTCCTCCCTTCTAAAACAGTAGTGTTACATTAGCCACTTTCCTGTCTTTTGGGACCCTTCCAGCCTCCAGTGATTCCTGAAAGATCATCACCAACGCCTCCACAATCTCCTCAGCTATCTCTTTTAGAACCCTGGGGCGTAGTCCATCCGGTCCAGGTGATTTATCCACCTTCAGACCTTTCAGTTTCCAAGAACCTTCTCCTTAGTAATGGTCACTGCACTCACCTCTGCCCCCTGGTTCTCCTGGAGCTCTGGCATCCCACTGGTGCCTTCCACTGTGAAGACTGATGCAAAGTAACTATTCAGTTCATCTGCCATTTCTTTCTTTCCTATCATTACTTTTCCAACCACATTTTCCAGTGGTCCAATGTCTATTTTTGCCTCTCTCTTACCTTTTATATATTGAAAAAAACTCTTCCTATCTTCCTTTATATTACTAGCTAGCTTGCACTCATACTTCACCTTCTCCCCCCCTTATTGCTTTTTTCGTTGTCCTCTGCTCGCTTTTAAATGATTCTCAATCCTCTGGCTTCCCCACTAATCCTCGCCACTTTGTATGCTTTTTCTTTAGCTTTTATGCTGTCCTTGACTTCCCTCGTCAGCCATGGATGCCTTGTCCTCCTCTTAGCATGTTTCTTCCTCCTTGGGATGAATTTCTGTTGTGCCTCCCAAATAACCCCCCAAAATTCCTGCCTTAGCTGTTCCACTGTATTCTCTGCTAGGCTCCTTTCCAATCAACTCTGGCCAGCTCCTCCCTCATGTCTTTGTAGTTACCCTTATTTAATTGTAATACCGTTACATCTGACTCGAGCTTCTCCCTCTCAAACTGCAGGGTGAATTCTATCATAGAACCTAAGGGTTCCTTCACCTTAAGTTCCCTAATCATGTCTGCCTAATTACACATCACTAAATCCAGAATTGCCTGTTCCATTGTAGGTGGACTGGCTGTTTCCTGATTTCACCCCACCCATGGAAATACCTTGTCTGGGCAGTAGAGATACTCCATCAAATCATTTCCGTGTCGTAGACACCTCGATTGGATTACTTCACAACCTTCTAAATGTGGAGGAATACAGGCCAATCCATGCATGGAGTCTGGTGGAGGGTCTAAGACCTCGTAGTCATCACAGTCCAACCCGTGCAGTTTATTCTGGTGAACTAGCACTGTATCTTCTTGTCGAAGCCTGGATTTCCTTCCCGAGGCGCAGTTGCAGTTAATCAAACCCTGTACATTGTTGCTATTTCTATTAACAAACCACAAGCTGCGAATATGTTTCTTGTATTGACCAAATGACCACACAACCAGCATGTTAGTTCAAAAGACAGTTTATTATCAAACACAAGACATCTCTATGTGCAATGATACATGCGGCTCCGCATTAAACTACACCTATCAACTAAGATGACCTTTGCTTAACTTGTGGATGACTGGCTCTGTGCAGGCAGATAAGGCCTTTATCTGAATCCCTACGTGTGTCGGCTGGAAGTCGTCAGGTTCGTCTCGGCTGTGGCTCGTCTCTCTCAGGTAGCAATCGTGGGCCTTGAACTTGGCTGGTCGTTATGCTGCAGTTGGTGTGGGCACAGGCCGGTCCCAAAAGAGACCGATCCCTAGTGCTGTTATTCCTACCAAAATGGATAACCTCACATTTGTCAACATTGTATTCCATCTGCCAGACCCTAGCCCATTCACTTAGCCTATCCAAATCCCTCTGCAGACTTCCAGTATCCTCTGCACCTTTTTGCTTTCCACTCATCTTACTGTCATCTGCAAACTTGGACACATTGCCCTTGGTCCCCAACTCCAAATCATCTATGTAAATTGTGAACAATTGTGGGCCCAACACTGATCCCTGAGGGACACCACTAGCTACCGATTGCCAACCAGAGAAACACCCATTAATCCCCACTCTTTGCTTTCTATTAATTAACCAATCCTCTATCCATGCTACTACTTTCCCCTTAATGCCATGCATCTTTATTTTATGCAGCAACCTTTTGTGTGGCACCTTGTCAAAGGCTTTCTGGAAATCCAGATATACCACATCCATTGGCTCCCTGTTATCTACCGCACTGGTAATGTCCTCAAAAAATTCCAATAAATTAGTTAGGCACGACCTGCCCTTTATGAACCCATGCTGCGTCTGCCCAATGTGACAATTTCCATCCAGATGCCTCGCTATTTCTTCCTTGATGATAGATTCCAATATCTTCCCTACTACCGAAGTTAAGCTCACTGGCCTATAATTATCCGCTTTCTGCCTACCTTTTTAAACTGGTGTCACATTTGCTAATTTCCAATCTGCCGGGACCACCCCAGAGTCCAGTGAATTTTGGTAAATTATCACTAGTGCATTTGCAATTTCCCTAACCATCTCTTTTAGCACTCTGGGATGCATTCCATCAGGGCCAGGAGACACTACCTTTAGCCCCATCAGCTTGCCCATCACTACCTCCTTAGTGATAACAATCCTCTCAAGGTCATCACCTGTCATAGCCTCATTTCCATCAGTCACTGACATGTTATTTGTGTCTTCCACTGTGAAGACCGACCCAAAAAACCTGTTCAGTTCCTCAGCCATTTCCTCATCTCCCATTATAAAATCTCCCTTCTCATCCTCTAAAGGACCAATATTTACCTTAGCCACTCTTTTTTGTTTTATATATTTGTAGAAACCTTTACTGTCTGTTTTTATATTCTGAGCAAGTTTACTCTCATAATCTATCTTACTCTTTATAGCTTTTTTTAGGAGCTTTCTGTTGCCCCCTAAAGATTTCCTTTGTATGATTTTTCCTTCAATTTGATACTCTTCCTTATTTCCTTAGATATCCAGGGTCGATTTTCCCTCTTTCTACCGTCCTTCCTTTTTGTTGGTATAAACCTTTGCTGAGCACTGAAAAATCGCTTGGAGGGTTCTCCACTGTTCCTCAACTGTTTCACCATAAAGTCTTTGCTCCCAGTCTACCTTAGCTAGTTCTTCTCTCATCCCATTGTAATCTCATTTGTTTAAGCACAAAACACTAGTGCCTTCTCACCCTCCACCTGTATTTTAAATTCCACCATATTGTGATCGCTCCTTCCGAGAGGATCCCTAACTATGAGATCCTGAATCAATCCTGTCTCATTACACAGGACCAGATCTAGGACCGCTTGCTCCCTCCTAGGTTCCATTACATACTGTTCTAGGAAACTATCGCGGATACATTCTATCACCTCCTCCTCAAGGCTGTCTTCACCAACCTGGTTAAACCAATCGACATGTAGATTAAAATTCCCCATGATAACTGCTGTACCATTTCTACATGCATCAGTTATTTCTTTGTTTATTGCCTGCCCCACCATAATGTTACTATTTGGTGGCCTAGAGACTACTCCTATCAGTGACTTTTTCATCTTACTATTCCTGATTTCCACCCAAATGGATTCAACCTTATCCTCCATAGCACCGATGTCATCCCTTACTATTGCCCGGATGTCAACCTTAAATAACAGAGGTACACCATCTCCCTTACCATCCACTCTATCCTTCCGAATAGTTTGATATCCTCGGATATTTAACTCCCAGTCATGACCATCCTTTAACCATGTTTCAGTAATGGCCACTAAATCATAGTCATTCACGATGATTTGCGCCATCAACTCATTTACCTTATTCCGAATACTACGAGCATTCAGGTAAAGTACACTTATGTTGGCTTTTTTACCTCTGTTCTGAATCTTAACACCTCGATCAGTAACCTCTCCTAAGTTATATTTCCTCTTAACTTTTCTCCTAATTTTCCTTGTCATTGAACCCATATCTTCATGTAACAACCTGCCGCGTCGCTTACCATTAATGTTTTTACTTCCCGTTTTATTCCTTTTAGTATTCCTCGTCCTATTCACTGAGCTCCCCTCAGTCACTGTACCTTGTACTGTCGCCCTTTTTGATTTTTGACAATGGCTTCTCTGCCTTACACTTTCCCCCTTACTGTCTTTTGTTTCTGTCCCTGTTTTACTACCTTCCAACTTCCTGCATCGGTTCCCATCTTCCTGCCACATTAGTTTAAACTCTCCCCAACAGCTCTAGCAAACACCCCCCCTAGGACATCGGTTCCAGTCCTGCCCAGGTGCAGACCGTCCGGTTTGTACTGGTCCAACCTCCCCAGAACCGGTTCCAATGTCCCAGGAATTTGAATTCCTCCCTCTTGCACCATCTCAGGAGCCACGCATTCATCCTATCTATCCTGACATTCCTACTCTGACTAGCTCATGGCAGTGGTAGCAATCCTGAGATTACTACCTTTGAGGTCCTACTTTTTAGTTTAACTCCTAACTCCCTGAATTCAGCTCGTAGGACCTTGTCCCGTTTTTTATCTATATCGTTGGTACCTATGTGCACCACGACAGCTGGCTGTTCACCCCCCCCCGCCCCCCCCCCCCCCCAGAATGTCCTGCAGCCGCTGCGAGACAGCCTTGACCCTTGCACCAGGGAGGCAACATACCATCCTGGAGTCTCGATTGCGTCCGCAGAACCGCCTGTCTGTTCCCCTTACGATTGACTCCCCTATCACTATAGCCCTGCCATTCTTCTTCCTGCCCAGCTGCGCAGCAGAGCCAGCCACGGTGCCATGAACCTGGCTGCTGCTGCCTTCCCCTGGTGAGCCATCTCCCTCAACAGTATCCAAAGCGGTATATCTGTTTTGCAGGGAGATGACCGCAGGGGACACCTGCACTGCCTTCCTACTCTTGCTCTGTCTTTTGGTCACCCATTTTCTATCTCCCTCAGTACCTTTCACCTGCGGTGTGACCAACTCGCTAAACGTGCAATCCACGATGTCCTCAGCATCGCGGATGCTCCAAAGTGAGTCCATCCGCAGCTCCAGAGCCGTCAAGTGGTCTAACAGGAGCTGCAACTGGACACACTTCTTGCACGTGAAGGAGCCAGGGACAGTGGGCGTGTCCCTGAGCTCCCACATCGCACACGAGGAGCATGCCACGGGTCTGAGTTCTCCTATCATGTCTTAAACCTTCGGTTAACTTCAACAATTACAATTTCCCCCAAAATAAAAATAAACAACGAAGAAAAAATAAATAAATATACCAATGAAAAGAAAAAGAAAACAGAAAAACTACTTACCAGTCACTTACCAGGGATAAAAAGCACTTCCTCCCCACCCAGCTTTGAATTCCCACCTAGATTCAAATTCCCAAACTCACTCTTTGCTGTCTCACTCTGGCTGTGTCTTCTCTGGCTCACTGGGCGAACTCATCGAGAGGTGACCTTATTAGGTGAGGTTGCTGGGTTATGGGGATAGGCATGGGCTTAAGTGGGGTGCTCTTTCCTAAGAGCCGGTGCAGACTTAATGGGCCAAATGGCCTGCTTCTGCACTGTAAATTATATGATTCCATGGTGATTCTTATTGAGTAATAAAGGAGTCTCAGGGAGCTCGACGGGGTAGATGCTGAGAAGATGTTTCCTCTTGTGGGAGAGTCTAGGACCAGAGGGCATAATCTCAGAGTAAGGGGCTCACCCATTTCATACAGAGATGAGGAGGAATTTCCTCTCTCAGAGGCTAGTGAACCAGTGGAGTTCTTTACCGCAAAGAGCTTTAGAGGCTGGGTTGTTAAGTATGTTCAAGGCTGAGATAGACAGATTTTTAATCAGGAAGGGAATCGAGGGTTATGAGGTAAGACGGGAAAGCGGAGTTGAGGATTATATCAGATCAGTCACAATCTCACAGAACATCAGAGCCGAATGGCCTACTTCTGCTCCTAGTCTTAAGGGCTAAACACAGCTGGTTCGGTGAGAATATATTTTTGGATAAAGCTCTTGTTAACATTGTTCACATACAGGGACATGAATTTAATATTATTAGCATGTCAGGACTGATATTTGATGATCTCGTGGTGATTTTAAAATCATATTGCAGTCAAACCTCACAAAGTCTGTTAGTAGCCCAGATCGAGCCAGATTTTCCGTCACCGAGAGTATCTACCTTATATGGAAGCAGGTCATGTGCAGCCCACACCAGAGATGGGACGGGCTCAGGTGGCCTGCCAAACTGGGACCCCCCTCCCGAGACCCCATTGGCTGGAAGCCAGAGAGGTTTCTGGAAAAGCGAGTGGAGGGGGGATAAAAGTCGGCATCTCAGACACCAGGGGCAGAAGGAACAGAGCAAATGGAAGAAGCAAAAGAGCAATCAGAGCAAGCAAAAGAGGCAGAAGACAAGCAGAAGGCAAGCAAAGACTCAAACCAAAGACTCAGTGTGTGAGGTGACCCTGACCAGACCAGAAGCAACCAAGGAACAGGCTGCGAGAATCACCTTTGCAAAGAGGAACCAAAGGGACTCAGGGATCGGATCTACAACTTACCAGACCACCTTTGCGGGTAGTATGGTCGAATCCTGGGTGTTCCATGTATGTAGAGTGGGTAATTTATGGGTTAACTATATTTAATAACGTGTGTTGCATTATATAGAACATAGAACGATACAGCGCAGTACAGGCCCTTCGGCCCACGATGTTGCACCGAAACAAAAGCCATCTAACCTACACTATGCCATTATCATCCATATGTTTATCCAATAAACTTTTAAATGCCCTCAATGTTGGCGAGTTCACGACTGTAGCAGGTAGGGCATTCCACGGCCTCACTACTCTTTGCGTAAAGAACCTACCTCTGACCTCTGTCCTATATCTATTACCCCTCAGTTTAAAGTTATGTCCCCTCGTGCCAGCCATATCCATCCGCGGGAGAAGGCTCTCACTGTCCACCCTATCCAACCCCCTGATCATTTTGTATGCGGATCCGTACTTTGTTCTATTCATAAATAAAGACATCTGGGTAAACTTTAATTAAAGAGCTGGTTGAAATATCTGAATTGGACAGATACAACAATCTCAATATTGATATAACCTGGGGTCCAATAAGAAATGTTGATTGAATATGGAGAGTACCGGAAGCTATTGTAAAAGGGTGGCAGAGATCCAGCAAGTAACAGTCTTGCCGCGCAAGTGGCAGGTGTTAGGATACCGGGCGAGTCCCCAGTTTTTGTTGGAATACCGGATGAGAACCCCATCTCTTGTGGTGTGGGCTGCACATGACCTGTTTCCATATAAGGCAACTGTAGATCTCTTAGTGCAAACTTTCCCCCAAGGTTTTCAATTTGTAAAACTGAGGAAAGGATATTTCACTCCAGGAGGAATGACTCTGACCGATAGGTATCTTTTATGTTAAAACAAGCTTTTACTTATACATTGGATTAACCGCATGAACATCAATGATCAGTTAGACGGTAGAGGATTCTTAAAAAAACGGAAAAACTTTAACTTATACCCTACACCTTGACTATAAATATTCCAATTAAGCAACCCAGTACAGTTCAAATGCCACTTATAAATAACGTTAACAATCAGGGTTAAGGAGAGTGAGACCTTTTCAGGCACAATCTGAAAATCCGTCTGCATTGTCAGACTGAAATCCTATGATAAACTGCTGTTTAACTTGAAAGATTCTAGCAAAACTATAGACTGACCTGGCTCCTCCCATTAATTACATCATCTGTATCCCTCCAAGATGTCCCGTGACCTGCTTAGCACGGGCTAAACACCACCCCTCAAATTATCTACAGTCCTGCAATCAAAACAATATACCATTAGCCATCTCTCTTTTTAAATAAGTAAACGGTTAGAATGAATGATTACCTCACTTTTTACTGCACCTTAGTTACAGCTTTAGTAGACACACTGACTGTATGTATTTTAAACCCGGGGATTTAATAACATTAGTGCCATAAATATGATATATAATACAAAACAATGTCTATATTCAGCACACGCACACATACCATTACGTTTGAAACAGTTCAGAGAATGTTCGCTTAGGTTGGGGCCTGTACCCATTGGAGTTTAGATGAAAGGTGATCCTAAGGGGGATTTGATAGGGGAGGATACTGAGAGGATGCTCTCACATTTGGGGGAGAGATGGGAACCAGAGGGTCATAGTTTCAGAATAAGGTTTCCGATTTAGAACATAGAACATTACAGCGCGAGGCGGAGCAGAGATTTAAAAAGAGCAGGAGCTGCGAGTCGGAGCGGAGATTTAAAAAGCGCGGGAGCTGCGAGTCGGAGCGGAGATTTAAAAAGAGCGGGAGCTGCGAGTCGGAGCGGAGATTTAAAAAGCGCGGGGGCTGCGAGTCGGAGCGGAGATTTAAAAAGAGCGGGAGCTGCAAGTCGGAGCGGAGATTTAAAAAGATCGCGGCCTAGTTTCGGGAGCCGTTCGGAGGAGGAGGAGCAGTCTCTGTCAGGGAGAGAACCTGAGAACATCTGAGACCCTCAGAAGGTAAGTAAGTGATTTTTACTCATTTTTACTTTTATTACTTTTTCAAATTGTGTGTGTGTGTGGGGGGGAAACTGAAGTGACATCACAGAAAAGCTGTGACCTGAGTGGCTGGTTGGGAATCTACACTAAATTAAAAAAATTAAGCATTGGTAACTAATTAAACATAATTACTTAATTATAATTTAGAGGGGTATCTAAGCCAGAGATCGGAGAGTACTATATTTAGCTTTCACATTTATAGTAGAAATCTAGTGCTAGGAAACAGAGAGTTAACAGTAGCTTTAAAATTCAAAAAAAACTTTTAATTTTAATTTACTAATTAATTGACGCAATGTCAGTTAGAGGGGTGCAGTGCTCTGACTGTGAGATGTGGCATGTCCGGGAGGCTTCCAGCGTCCCGGATAGCTTCATCTGCAGAAAGTGCACCCAACTGGAGCTCCTCACAGACCGCATGGTTCGGTTGGAGCAGCAATTGGATGCACTTCGGAGCATGCAGGTGGCGGAAAGCGTCATAGATCGCAGTTATATAAATGTGGTCACACCCAAGGTGCAGGCAGAGAAATGGGTGACCACCAGAAAGGGCAGGCAGTCAGTGCAGGAACCCCTGTGGTTGTCCCCCTCTCGAACAGGTATACCCCTTTGGATACTGTCGGGGGGGATAGCCTATCAGGGGAAAACAGCAGCAGCCAGAGCAGTGGCACCACGGCTGGCTCTGATGTTCAGAAGGGAGGGTCAAAGCGCAGAAGAGGAATAGTAATAGGGGACTCTATAGTCAGGGGCACAGATAGGCGCTTCTGTGGACGTGAAAGAGACTCCAGGATGGTATGTTGCCTCCCTGGTGCCAGGGTCCAGGATGTCTCCGAACGGGTAGAGGGCATCCTGAAGGGGGAGGGCAAACAGGCAGAGGTCGTTGTACATATTGGTACTAACGACATAGGCAGGAAGGGGCATGAGGTCCTGCAGCAGGAGTTCAGGGAGCTAGGCAGGAAGTTAAAAGATAGGACCTCTGGGGTTGTAATCTCGGGATTACTCCCTGTGCCACATGCCAGTGAGGCTAGAAATAGGAAGGTAGAGCAGCTAAACACGTGGCTAAACAGCTGGTGTAGGAGGGAGGGTTTCCGTTATCTGGATCACTGGGAGCTCTTCTGGGGCAGGTGTGACCTATATAAGAAGGACGGGTTGCATCTAAACTGGAGAGGCATAAATATCCTGGCCGCGAGGTTTGCTAGTGCCACACGGGAGGATTTAAACTAGTATGGCAGGGAGGTGGGCACGGGAGCAATAGGTCAGAAGGTGAGAGCATTGAGGGAGAACTAGGGAATAGGGACAGTGTGGCTCTGAGGCAGAGCAGACAGGGAGAAATTGCTGAACACAGCGGGTCTGGTGGCCTGAAGTGCATATGTTTTAATGCAAGAAGTATTAAAGGTAAGGCAGATGAACTTAGAGCTTGGATTAGAACTTGGAACTATGATGTTGTTGCCATTACAGAGACCTGGTTGAAGGAAGGGCAGGATGTGGGCAGCACGGTAGCATTGTGGATAGCACAACTGCTTCACAGCTCCAGGGTCCCAGGTTCGATTCCGGCTTGGGTCACTGTCTGTGCGGAGTCTGCACATCCTCCCCGTGTGTGCGTGGGTTTGCTCCGGGTGCTCCGGTTTCCTCCCACAGTCCAAAGATGTGCAGGTTAGGTGGATTGGCCATGATAAATTGCCCTTAGTGTCCAAAATCGCCCTTAGTGTTGGGTAGGGTTACTGGGTTATGGGGATGGGGTGGGGGTGTTGACCTTGGGTAGGGTGCTCTTTCCAAGAGCCGGTGCAGACTCAATGGGCCAAATGACCTCCTTCTGCACTGTAAATTCTATGAACGATGATCTATGATCTAAACGTTCCAGGATTTAGATGTTTCAGGCGGGATAGAGGGGGATGTAAAAGGGGTGGCGGAGTTGCGCGACTTGTTAGGGAGAATATCACAGCTGTACTACGGGAGGACACCTCAGAGGGCAGTGAGGCTATATGGGTAGAGATCAGGAATAAGAAGGGTGCAGTCACAATGTTGGGGTGATGGGAGACTTCAACTTCCCCATTATTGACTGGGACTCACTTAGTGCCAGAGGCTTAGACGGGGCAGAGTTTGTATGGCCCATCCAGGAGGGCTTCTTAAAACAATATGTAGACAGTCCAACTAGGGAAGGGGCGGTACTGGACATGGTATTGGGGAATGAGCCTGGCCAGGTGGTAGACGTTTCAGTAGGGGAGCATTTCGGGAACAGTGACCACAATTCAGTAAGTTTTAAAGTGCTGGTGGACAAGGATAAGAGTGGTCCTTGGATGAATGTGCTAAATTGGGGGAAGGCTAATTATAACAATATTAGGCTGGACCTGAAGAACATAGATTGGGATGTTTGAGGGCAAATCAACATCTGACATGTGGGAGGCTTTCAAGTGTCAGTTGAAAGGAATTCAGGACTGGCATGTTCCTGTGAGGAAGAAGGATAAATACGGCAATTTTCGGGAACCTTGGATAACGAGAGATATTGTCGGCCTCGTTGAAAAGAAAAAGGAGGCATTTGTCAGGGCTAAAAGGCTGGGACAGACGAAGCCTGTGTGGAATATAAGGAAAGTAGGAAGGAACTTAAGCAAGGAGTCAGGAGGGCTAGAAGGGGTCACAAAAGATATTGGCAAATAGGGTTAAGGAAAATCCCAAGGCTTTTTACACGTACATAAAAAGCAAGAGGGTAGTGTTGCTCTTTTTAACCTGAGTCTATTGGCTCTGATTACGTCACCTTTGCTCACGAGTCGCCAGGTATCTTTATGATACCGCCACGTGGTTCAAGTTCAGGTTATGATTAATAACACAGCACACCGCATCGTAAGGATTAAAACAACGGTCATTTATTATATACAACAAGCAATATTAATACCCTAATACTACTTTCTATATAATAAACCTATCATTACTGGCCAATACTTAACTTAGGAAGAGCCCAGCAGGTCAGGGAAACGAATG
The DNA here is from genome assembly GCF_047496885.1 of Scyliorhinus torazame. Taxonomy (NCBI): domain Eukaryota; kingdom Metazoa; phylum Chordata; class Chondrichthyes; order Carcharhiniformes; family Scyliorhinidae; genus Scyliorhinus; species Scyliorhinus torazame. Next base: position 138,790,647 of record NC_092718.1, read on the forward strand.
GCTTGTCCAATAGATCTGGCCCACGGGATTCAAAAGGCTGCTACAGGTCGGTGGCTAGGTGTCTCTACCGGATAGCGATCGCTGGATTCAAACTTACAGTTGCCGGTTGCTGTTCTTGCAAAGGTCTCGAACGGGCGAAGAGGAGAGAGAGAGAGATCTGAACTTGGCCCCTCACTTTTATAGGGCCCAGGGGCTTCCCGCCTCCCGGGGCGGCCCTTGACCCTGAGTCCCAAGTGATTGGATCTGTCCCCAATCTCTGGGGTCGATGTGTCCAATGGTGAGGCGATTCCTCGATCGGGGGGTGGTCGCTCACCTGTCTTTGTTTCGGCCACTGCAGGCGCCGACAGGTCTGGCCCGGTATTCAATTGCTAATATGTTGCAATTGTTCCCGGGGATAGCCGATTTAACTGTGGATGTCTGAATAGAACATAGAACATAGAACAATACAGCGCAGTACAGGCCCTTCGGCCCACGATGATGCACCGAAACAAAAGCCATCTAACCTACACTATACCATTATCATCCATATGTTTATCCAATAAACTTTTAAATGCCCTCAATGTTGGCGAGTTCACTACTGTAGCAGGTAGGGCATTCCACGGCCTCACCGCTCTTTGCGTAAAGAACCTACCTCTGTCCTATATCTATTACCCCTCAGTTTAAGGCTATGTCCCCTCGTGCTAGCCATTTCCATCCGCGGGAGAAGGCTCTCACTGTCCACCCTATCTAACCCTCTGATCATTTTGTATGCCTCTATGAAGTCTCCTCTTAACCTTCTTCTCTCTAACGAAAACAACCTCAAGTCCATCAGCCTTTCCTCATAAGATTTTCCCTCCATACCAGGCAACATCCTGGTAAATCTCCTCTGCACCCGTTCCAAAGCCTCCACGTCCTTCCTATAATGCGGTGACCAGAACTGTACGCAATACTCCAAATGCGGCCGTACCAGAGTTCTGTACAGCTGCAACATGACCTCCTGACTCCGGAACTCAATCCCTCTACCAATAAAGGCCAACACTCCATAGGCCTTCTTCACCACCCTATCAACCTGGGTGGCAACTTTCAGGGATCTATGTACATGGACACCTAGATCCCTCTGCTCATCCACACTTTCAAGAACTTTTCCATTAGCCAAATATTCCACATTCCTGTTATTCCTTCCAAAATGAATCACCTCACACTTCTCTACATTAAACTCCATTTGCCACCTCTCAGCCCAGCTCTGCAGCTTATCTATATCCCTCTGTAACCTGCTACTTCCTTCCACACTATCGACAACACCACCGACTTTAGTATCGTCTGCAAATTTACTCACCCACCCTTCTGCGCCTTCCTCTAGGTCATTGATAAAAATGACAAACAGCAACGGCCCCAGAACAGATCCTTGTGGTACTCCACTTGTGACTGAACTCCATTCTGAACATTTCCCATCAACCACCACCCTCTGTCTTCTTTCAGCTAGCCAATTTCTGATCCACATCTCTAAATCACCCTCAATCCCCAGCCTCCGTATTTTCTGCAATAGCCTACCGTGGGGAACCTTATCAAACGCTTTGCTGAAATCCATATACACCACATCAACTGCTCTACCCTCGTCTACCTGTTCAGTCACCTTCTCAAAGAACTCGATAAGGTTTGTGAGGCATGACCTACCCTTCACAAAGCCATGCTGACTATCCCTGATCATATTATTCCTATCTAGATGATTATAAATCTTGTCTCTTATAATCCCCTCCAAGACTTTACCCACTACAGACGTGAGGCTCACCAGTCTATAGTTGCCGGGGTTGTCTCTGCTCCCCTTTTTGAACAAAGGGACCACATTTGCTATCCTCCAGTCCTGTGGCACTATTCCTGTAGCCAATGATGACATAAAAATCAAAGCCAATGGTCCAGCAATCTCTTCCCTGGCCTCCCAGAGAATCCTAATCTATTTACCTGGAGCTCAGCATTCTCCTCCACAACATTATCTTTTTCCTGAGTGAATACTGACGAAAAATATTCATTTAGTATCTCGCCTATCTCTTCAGACTCTACACACAACCTCCCATCCCTGTCCTTGACTGGTCCTACTCTTTCCCTAGTCATTCGCTTATTCCTGACATACCTATAGAAAGCTTTTGGGTTTTCCTTGATCCTTCCTGCCAAACACTTCTCATGTTCCCTCCTTGCTCGTCTTAGCTCTCTCTTTAGATCCTTCCTCGCTACCTTGTAACTATCCATCGCCCCAACTGAAACTTCACACCTCATCTTCACATAGGCCTCATTCTTCCTCTTAACAAGAGATTCCACTTCTTTGGTATACCACGGTTCCCTCGCTCGGCACCTTCCTCCCTGCCTGACCGGTACATACTTATCAAGAACACGCAGTAGCTGATCCTTGAACAAGCTCCACTTATCCAGTGTGTCCAACACTTGCAGCCTACTTCTCCACCTTATCCCGCCCAAGTCACGTCTAATGGCATCATAATTTCCCTTCCCCCAGATGGGCTGCAAACAGTCCTGAATGCAACTGCAAATACCTGGGTTGATGGGCTGTTGATAGCCCTGAGTATCGATTTGGGCTAACTTCCCAGAGCCGAATATGCAATACTGTCTGCAGCTGCCTGCTTGTGTCTTCTTAGCTGCTTTTCCCAGCAGTCTTTCAGGTTAGCCATTTTAAACTGGGTTTTGGCCAGATTAATCGGAACGCAGCCATTTTACGTGGCTACAATCCCGCCTTGTGATCCTAACGCGAAGCGTGAAGGATCACATAAATTTTGTCCTCTTCGTTCCCTGACCGGGGGGTGTGTGTGTGTGTGTGGGGGGGGGGGGCACCTCCTACATGGCCACTACTCTGACCCTAGCTATGCACAAACATTTACCTAAACAATTCTTGAGGGCGTTTGTCAGGCAGGGGCATGCATCTATAAAAAAATAAACTGGGAACCTCTAATTTTACCTAAACAATTCTTCAAGCATTATACAATCTTATCTCTCTAAACATACAATAACAATCACAAAATTTAATATACTCTTTCCTGGCTTGGCAGTCAAGCTCAGGATCATACATTTCCATACATTTTCTTTTTATTTACAGGAGAAAAACCGCCAGTGCATGTTTTATTATTCATATGTCGCGGGGGCCTGGGGTCTGGTCATTGCCGAATATCGGGGATTGGATCGATTGACCGGGGTTCGAGTGCGGTACGCTCTCCTTTTCCACTTGCGGAGGCACATGGTCTGTACTGCACAACTGAGTATAGCCAATGCCAACAGTGCCTCAATGATGTACGATAAGGAGTACCAAGTTATGAACTTGGCACACCAGGATAATGCAGCGTGGTTGGTGACTGGGCCCTCGGTACTACTGGGCCGTGAAGTGTTAACAGTAAATGGGTTTGGAGTGATGGGGTCCGCGTTCCCGCGCAACCAAAAGTTCATCAAAAGAGTGTTGAGCACGATGAAAGGAGTCCTCATGGCTGTCTTCTTTCCTTCCTTTTCCTGTGTTCGCTGGTTTTCTCCGGACTTGGAGCTTCTGGAGTTCTGTAAGACAAGCGTAGTGTGTGTAAATACTTCGGTTTAATATCTGGTGTGTTAGTGTGTCTGTCCTTCTTGGGGCCAATTAAACCCTTATAATTGGTCACAGTATGTGACTCTCCCCCCCATTTTTTTTTCCAAAACAAATGTTTGGACACGGCACATTTCCCAATGGTGGACCAGTGCTAGGTTTATCATCCAAATGTTCTAGGATGTAAATAGCATGTGGCAGCAACCCAAAGGTTGCCTAAATAAAATAAAACTGTTTTTGAAAGAAAAGTTCGAATGAGGTGCGTGTGGATTGCGATGGGTAAGACGTGGGTGGAGTCCCCGGGTAGGACGGCTACCAATACCGTATCTTCCCTACCCGAGCGTTTTTGACCAACGGGTGGTCCCCAGGCAGGGCGGGTCTCATGCCGTTTCTCCACTGCCTGAGCGACCAAAGAACGGACAAAAATGTAGTTATCATGGTGGGGTTACTGTTCTGATTCTACCATCAAATCAGAAGAGTAGCTACGATCGGGCGTCTGGTCTGGTGACCACGTATCAGCTGAAAAGCTAGTTCCTCTGAATGGGCGTCTGGTCTCGGTGGGCCTCTGAGGCAAGTCCTCAGAGGTTTCGGCAGAATGGGCATGTGGCCGCGGTGGGTGTCAGTGGGAAAAGTTAAACAGTTCAGGTGAATGGGTGTGGGGCGGTGAGAAAATTCTCCTGAAGGACGAACAACATTTAACAAACAGACAAACATAAAACATTCTGCAGGTTCCATCAGGAAGGACAACACTTTTCACCAAGTGTCTCCTTTAAATCATCATGTGGACACCTCAGTTCTCGGTTGCGAACAGGGTCGCAAAAGGGTTGGCGGAGTCAGGCCCGAGGTCGTCACCTTCTCCCGGGTGCCAAACTCTGGAGTGGATCAGGGCGGAAAGGACTGCATGGTGTGAGTTGGGATCGTCCTCGTCGTTGCGGACGAGTCTGCAGGAGTTGTCGCGGTGCCAATGAGTGGTGTCGAGTTGGGTGGGGACAAAGTCGGGGTCGTCCGTGTAGTTCGGTGGTCGGTGGTGTGGTTTATTTAAGTAGGTGATGAGGAAGGGGTCACTGGAGTCGAGGTCGGAGTTGCTGGGTGTGGGACCAGGATGGTAGGGAGGCGTGCTGTGGCTGTCGTCAGAGTCACAGTCGCTGTCTGTGCTGCTGCAGTCTGTGGGCGTTCCGGGGCGGAGCGTAAAGTTTGTGGGTGGAGTCGGAGAGTCCGTGTCTGGGCTGGACGTGGAAGGGGTGGGAGTGGACACATTGGATGTGGGCGGGGTTTGGTCGGCTGCGTCAAGCATGACGTGGTGGGAGTGGTTTGACTGTGCTCCATAAACCTTGAGCTGGTTTATGTGAAACCATGCAGTCTTACCATTTTGGTATTTAATTTTATATACCGACCGGCTTATTTTGTCCGTAATTGAATAGGGACCCGAGTATTTTGGAGACAGAAACGTGCTGGGGTTGTACACGGACAACATTACTTGCTGTCCTATGTTGTACTCCGTGGCATGTACTGCCTTAGCAAAACAGGCCTTGCTCTGTTTTCTTTTAGTGCCCAGTTTAACAGCGGCTGCTAGCTGAGCCGTTTTTATATTTGCAAGTAGTTGTTCCACGGCCTTCTCGTGGGTGAGGGCCGTGACTTCGGGGCTGGTTAGGTCTAAACCTAGCAAGTATTCTGTCCCTTTCATGGGGCGTCCGGTCATGAGGGCGTGTGGGGTGAAACCTGTGGAGGTGGAAACAGTGTTACGTAAAAACATCAGCGCAAAGGGGAGGACCGAATCCCAAGTGGTGTTGTTTTGCTGGACCATTTTTCTAAGGATGGTTTTTAGGGTCCGATTCATGCGCTCCACTATACCACTCGACTGAGGGTGGTACGCAATGTGAAATTTTTGGGTTATGCCAAATATCGTGAGGACGTTCTGCATGACCCGTCCCGTAAAGTGAGAACCTTGGTCCGATTCAATACTGCGGGGGAGTCCCCATCTTGTGAAGATGTGGTGGGTTAGGATTTTGGCGGTGGTTTTCGCGGTGTTGGTGCGGGCTGGAAATGCTTCCACCTACTTTGTAAAAGTGTCAATGACCACCAGAACATATTCATAGCCATTCCTGCAAGGGGGCAATGGACCTATAAAATCGATCTGGAGGTTAGTCCAGGGCCCGTTAACGGGTCGGGTGTGGCTGAGATGTGCCTTTTTGGCATACCTATCTGGGTTGTTTTGCGCGCAGATGAGGCAATTTTCGATGTAATGGGATACATCCTCTTTAAGATTTGGCCACCAACAAAGCTGCTTGAGGTGGGCTGCGGTGGGTTCTATTCCCTGGTGTCCATGGCCGTCATGGAATAGACAGATCATCTGATTCCTATCTTGTACAGGAACCACGTAAAGGCTGTCTTTTAGCACCACACATCATGTGTGGTTATGGTATTCCAGAACCTCTCGTATGAGGCTGGAAACTTCCCTTTCACGATCTCAGTGAGAGCACTATCCTGCTTCTGGGCCGCTACTAGATCCTCGATCCTAGTCTGCGCGACCTGAACTGCACTCACTGGCGCACTCACTGGGGCGCTCCTGGGGGGCTTCCAAAAGTACCCATGCCTGGATCCTGCCTTAGCCAGCGCATCGGCTTTTACATTTCCAGGGGGGGAAGAACGATGGTGGCTGCGGACTTTTATAATGCCAAAAGTCCTGTTTGTGGCCTTTTCCAGAATATGGCGGAGTAATGGGGCTGAGGGGAGGGGTTTTCCATCCGCGGAAACAAATCCTCTTGTTTCCCAGAGGGGCAGAAATTCGGTGAGGTTGTTGCAGACGTACAGACTGTCTGAATATATGCCTGCTGGGCTGGGGAAGGAATCTGAGTGGTCTACAATGTATGTAGGCGATGGCCGCAAGCTCTGCTGCCTGCGCGCCTAAGTGCCCGGGCAATTTTAATGCGATTTCTTCGAGGGCGCGTCCCTGCGCGTCCTCCACATAAATCCCACAACCTGTTATGCGTTGCCCATCCAGGATTGTGGAAGATCCATCCACATAAATCCTGATGGGGTCACACGTGTCCGGGTGAGGGGGGTTCTGAGATGGAGTGGCTAGTTTTCTGGGGGGTGTTCTGGCTATAAAGGGGCCTGTATTATGGTAGGCCGAGATGATTTCACACTCATGGGGGGTTCCGGGGTATTGTAGATTGTCCGCTAAGTATGTGTGAGTCTTTGTCCGTTTTACTGTGATGTCCCGTCCTTGTAAGAGAAAGGTCCACCTAGCAGCGCGGATTTGGCTGACGGTACCGTCTTTAAGTCGTCCGTCCAGTAAAAGTTGTGTGGGGGTGTGTTCGGTCAAGATGGTGATGGGGTTCAGTCCGGTAATGTAGGAAAAGTACTGGACTGCCCAGAAAACTACGAGCAGGTGCCTCTCACAGGCTGAAAATCCCTGCTCCACAGCGTCTACAATTCGGGAGGCATAAGCTACGGGTCTTAGCTGGTCGTGCCGTTCCTGCAGGAGCACGGCTGAAAGGGTGCGGTCTGTGGTCGCTACCTCTATGGCGAAAGGGGAAAGCGGGTCGGGAACTTGTAGTGCGGGGGCGGCTATGATTGCCTGTTTTAGTGATTCCACAGCATCCGTATGCTGCGGAAGCCATTCCCAGGGGGTTCCTTTCTTTAGGAGGTCTGAGAGGGGCGCTGCCTTGCTGGCGAAACTGTCAATGTGGTTTCGGCAGTAGCCAACCAGTCCTAAAAACGACCGGAGGGCTGACACGTGTTGGGGAAGGGGCAATTTAGCGATCGAGTTAATTCTTTTGTGCTCGATCTCGCGTTTGCCGTGTGTGATGATAGTACCCAAATATATCACCTTTTCTTCCAATATTTGGGCCTTCTTGGGGTTTACTTTACAGCCAATGGAGTGTAGTAATTCCAGGAGTTCGGACAGAAGCTCAATGTGCTCTTCCTTTGTGTCTGTCTGCAGTAGTAGATCGTCTACATACTGTACCAGACCTTCGGGGCGAGAAAATTTTGCTAGTCCATTTGCCAGCTGTCGGTGGAAAATGAAGGGGGAGTTGTGGAAGCCTTGTGGCAGGCATGTCCACGTGTACTGCTGAGCTCGGAAAGTGAAGGCAAATTTGTACTGGCACGCCTTTGCCAATGGAATGGACCAGAACCCATTACTGATGTCCAAAACCGTGAAATATCAGGCATGGAGTCCCTGTTTGAGCATGGTCTCGGGACTTGTCGCAACGGTGGGGGCTGCTGCGGGGGTGACTTTATTGAGTTCCCGATAATCAATGGTTAAGCGCCATGATCCGTCGGGTTTCCTTACTGGCCAAATCGGGGCATTGTTAGTCGAGGCTACCGGTCTTAGGACGCCCTGTTCTAACAAGCTTTCTATGACCTTTAGGATTTCTCCCTCTGCTTCTAGGGGAAATCCGTTCTGGGGTCTTGGGTCCGGTCCGGTTATCTGTACGGAGCCGGTCATCCGTCCACAGTCGTGTTTATGGGTTGCAAATGTTGCCCTGTTTTTCTGCAGGACTGCCCTAACCTGACTGTCCGTGCTGAGTGTGCTGGGGTTAAACCAAAACTCGCCTACGGCGCTGATTTTGTTCATGTAGTCCCCTATATTGAGTGTTGCGGGGGCTCTAGCGGATTTCGCCATCTTCCAGACACACTGGTTGACTGGATCGAAGGAGAGGTGGTGTGAGTTCATAAAACCGATCCCTAAAATGTGCTCTGCTGTTGGGGGCAGGTCGACTAACACTACGGGGTGCTTTGTATTAATATTTCCGATCTGGATGGGTACAGGGGTCGTGATATGCCCCTGTTGTGAATGGCCTGTGAAGCCGCTGAGGGTGATAGTGGATGTGGTGGGCCACGTGTCCTTACCAAGGGTGGAGGAATTTAAGGTTGTGCGGGAACCTCCTGTGTCCCAGAGAAGCTTGATCGGCTGTCCCCTAACCTTTGCTGCGACTACGGGGCGTCCTGACCTATCCCAAAGGGTATCGCAGACCCAGCTGGGGGAGCCTATACACCGTCAGTCCGTTCCGGTCACGTCTGTCTGATCGGACTGGGCGCTAACGCTATGTATGGGCTCTGCCCTTTTCTTATTGGGAGCTCCGGTCTGATGGGCTCTCTGTGGGTTTTTAGGGCCATTGCATTCTCTAGCAAAATGTCCCAACTGTCCGCAATTGTAGCACTCTTGCGGTTTGGCTGGGGGGCTGTTCTTTCCCTCGTTTACCCAGGCGGGGTTGTGGAGAGTGGTTCTTACTGCCTGCACGTCTGCGGCGGCTTGGTTTTCCTCGGGGGTTCTAGTTGCTGATTTGCCGTGATTTGGCGTTCCCAAACGCGGGACAATCTTTTGACCACCCACTGTTCATTATGAGCCTCCTCCGAGGGGTCATAATTGCTACAGGCATTCTGTCCTGCTTCCGTGGCATGGGAGATAAGGGTGCGGGTCCCCTTGGCCATATTGTCTGGGGACAAATGGGCACGATCTACGTTGCCGAAAATGGCTTCAAAATTAATCCACAAGCGTCCTGCGAACGCTGTGGGGTGTTCAGACTTTTTCTGTCTGCATTTATTCAGACCGTCTACGATTGCATCCAGGATCGCGGTATGCATTTCTGCAAGGGTGCTGCGACCGATGGGTCTAAGCTGAGGACCGTGAGCTTTACCTGCTCTTTCTCATCCAGGCCGTACATGGTCGCCTGGTGTTTGACGGTGGCAAAGAAATAGTGTGGGTCTGAAGCGGGGAGGAATGGTGTGATTTTGGCACATGCGTCCCGTAATTGGGTCACTGTGAGGGGGGTGGAATATAAGACCTCCGCCTCGTCTGCTGTGGCGGTGCGGTGGGTTGTTACAGGGTTCATGGGAGCCTGTATTATTTGTTGTGTGGGGGGTGGGGGTGCTTTCCTCCTTTGGGCTTTTCCCTGCGCACATGCTCCCTGAACATATCTCTGCGCTGTCTCTTGCAATTCTTCCCAATCAGGGCCGTCTTCCTGGTCTAAACTTTCCCCAAAGGTTTCTTGAAATCCCTTTTGGACAGAAAGCAGTGCTTTCAAGTCTGCAATCTGCATTCGGCACTTTGCATGGTCCAAAGTACTCTGCCTTTGTTCCGTGGTTGTGGCGTGGAGCGCTCTCAAGGCTGCCTTGAGATCACTGCGTTGTTTCTGGAGCGTCTCTAACTGGTTTTCTGTTTCTTTCTTTACCAGGACTGCACGCTGCAGGTCCTGATAAACCTTTTCATATTGTGACTGGAAACTACTCAAGTGCGCCAGACAAGATTGGTGACCCCGTTTGGTGTCAGCCACCTCTTCGTCCTTTGCTGCTAATTTCCCTTTTAACTCCAGGTTCTCTTTCTCAATTTCGCATTCATCGATTTTACTCGTCCGATGTATGCCTTCTATTTCCTTGCGGAGCGTCCTGACGACCTCCTCTGTGCCTCGCAATTGTGCCAGACAGGACACAATTGCCATCGGCTTGCGCGCTTTTGCTAAACTCTTTTTGTGGATCTCACTCAGGTTCTCCCACCAAGTATGCCCTGTACTTCCAGGACCTGAGTCGTCGTTATTGCAGAAATCCTTCCACATGGGACATCCTTTGCCCTGCAGAATTTTGCGGATTTCCACTTCCCAAACGGGACACTGTCCCGCTCATACGCTGCTGACTGGTGCGACAGCAAAATCTTTGGGGTTCATGAGGCGCTGCATCGCTTGCATTGCCTGCATAGCTCTCTCTTATCTGCTCGTTATGTTCGAATTTGGAACAGGGGGCCAAGGTGGTGTGGTAGATGCGGGTACGGCTTGCGCTAATTTCCGAAATACCAACTGCCGATAGTTTTGACGCAACAAAAAATCTATCAGTTTTGCCTTATAACCCTGTTAGTTACGCATGCATGTACACACTTCCGAATTGTGAATTATTAACCAGAACCGCTTGAACACTTAGTGGTTTTTTTTGTTTTGTTTCCGATTGGATTCTAATTCTAAATGTTGGGGTTCTCCCGGAGTGGTTTTCCACTTCTAAGTCGGGTCCCGTCAGGATGTCGCCAATTATGTTGCTCTTTTTAACCTGAGTCTATTGGCTCTGATTACATCACCTTTGCTCACGAGTCGCCAGGTATTTTTATGATACCGCCACGTGGTTCAAGTTCAGGTTATGATTAATAACACAGCACACCGCTTCGTAAGGATTAAAACAACGGTCATTTATTATATACAACAAGCAATATTAATACCCTAATACTACTTTCTATATAATAAACCTATCACTACTGGCCAATACTTAACTTAGGAAGAGCCCACCAGGTCAGGGAAACGAATGGCTTGTCCAATCAGATCTGGCACGCGGGATTCAAAAGGCTGCTACAGGTCGGTGGCTAGGTGTCTCTACCGGATAGCGATCGCTGGATTCAAACTTACAGTTGCCGGTTGCTGTTCTTGCGAAGGCCTCGAGCGGGCGAAGAGGAGAGTGAGAGAGATCTGAACTTGGCCCCTCACTTTTATAGGGCCCAGGGGCTTCCCGCCTCCCGGGGCGGCCCTTGACCCTGAGTCCCAAGTGATTGAATCTGACCCCAATCTCTGGGGTCGATGTGTCCAATGGTGAGGCGATTCCTCGATCGGGGGGTGGTCGCTCACCTGTCTTTGTTTCGGCCACTGCAGGCGCCGACAGGTCTGGCCCGGTATTCAATTGCTAATATGTTGCAATTGTTCCCGGGGATAGCCGATTTAACTGTGGATGTCTGAATAGATGGGCTGCAAACAGTCCTGAATGCAACTGCAAATACCTGGGTTGATGGGCTTTTGATAGCCCTGAGTATCGATCTGGGCTAACTTCCCAGAGCCGAATATGCAATACTGTCTGCAGCTGCCTGCTTGTGTCTTCTTAGCTGCTTTTCCCAGCAGTCTTTCGGGTTAGCCATTTTAAACTGAGTTTTGGCCAGATTAATCGGAACGCAGCCATTTTACGTGGCTACAGTAGCAAGGGAAAGGGTTGGCCCACTGAAGGATAGGCAAGGGAATCTATGTGTGGATCCAGAGGAAATGGGCGAGGTACTAAATGAATACTTTGCATCAGTATTCACCAAAGAGAAGAAATTGGTAGATGTTGAGTCTGGAGAAGTGTGTGTAGATAGCCTGGGTGACATTGAGATCCAAAAAGACGAGGTGTTGGGTGTCTTTAAAAATATTAAGGTAGATAAGCCCCCAGGGCCTGATGGGATCTACCCCAGAATACTGAAGGAGGCTGGAGAGGAAATTGCTGAGGCCTTGACAGAAATCTATGGATCCTCACTGTCTTCAGGTGATGTCCCGGTGGACTAGAGAATAGCCAATGTTGTTCCTCTGTTTAAGAAGGGTAGCAAGGATAATCCAGGGAACTACAGGCCGGTGAGCCTTACTTCAGTGGTAGGGAAATGACTGGAGAGAATTGTTCGAGACAGGATCTCCTCCCATTTGGAAGCAAATGGACGTATTAGTGAGAGGCAGCATGGTTTTGTGAAGGGGAGGTTGTGTCTCACTAACTTGATAGAGTTTTTCGAGGAGGTCACAAAAATGATTGATGCAGGTAGGGCAGTGGATGTTGTCTATTTGTACTTCAGTAAGGCCTTTGACAAGGTCCCTCATGGTAGACTAGTACAAAAGATGAAGTCACACGGGATCAGGGGTGAGCTGGCAAGGTGGATACAGAACTGACTATGTCATAGAAGGCAGAGAGTAGCAATGGAAGGATGCTTTTCTAATTGGAGGGCTGTGACCAGAGAGACTTCAGTTCCTGGAGCAGGCCACAGGCTGCAGGGTTGCTGGGAGAGGTGAGTGCATATTTAACAGAGACTTCAGTTCCTGGAGCAGGCTGCATGGTTGCTGTGAGAGGTGGGTGCATATTTAAACGAGACTTCAGTTCCTGGAGCAGGCCACAGGCTGCAGGGTTGCTGGGAGAGGTGAGTGCATATTTAAAAGAGACTTCAGTTCCTGGAGCAGGCCACAGGCTGCAGGGTTGCTGGGAGAGGTGAGTGCATATTTAAAAGAGACTTCAGTTCCTGGAGCAGGCCACAGGCTGCAGGGTTGCTGGGCGAGGTGAGTGCATATTTAAAAGAGACTTCAGTTACTGGAGCAGGCCACAGGCTGCAGGGTTGCTTAGTTTACAGGTCGAGTGGCAGTTGGAGACTTCAGTTCCTGGAGCGGGCCTATTGGCTCATTGGAAATCAGGCAGGGTACAAAAGGTGTGGCAGGAGTGCCTTTAGTCAGGGAGTGCTGATTGGAACAGAATGCATCTGAGTTTAGGTGAGTGTCTGAGTGCTGATTGGAACAGAGTGCATCTGAATTTAGGTGAGTGACTGAGTTCGGGTGAGTGGCGAGAGAGGGCTGTGTTTTTGTTGGTGTTCGGGTTTATCCTTGAGGTTCTAGAAATAAAAAAAAAATTATTTAAATTAATTAACTAGTTGAATATGGCTGGACAGGTGATGTGCTGTTGCTGTATGATGATGGAACTGGTGGATCCCATTGAGACCGTCAGTGACCACATCTGCAGCAAGCGTTGGTGGTTCGAGGAACTTCAGCTCAGAATTGATGAGCTGGAGACCGAGCTGCGCACACTGCGGCACATCAGGGAGGGGGAGAATTACCTGCACGCTTTGTTTCAGGAGGCAGTCACACCCGATAGAATAAGTACTGTTAATTCGGTCAGTGGTCAGGGACAGAGTGGTGTGACTGCAAGGGAGGCAGGTAGGGGGATCCTGAGTTTAGGAGTTGAGGAGCCTCAGCCCTTGACCTTGTCCAACAGGTATGAAGTACTTGCTCCCTGTGTGGATGAGGAAGAGGGCTGTAGGGAGGATGCGTTGACTGACCACTGCACCGTGGTACAGGAAGCCATTCAAGAGGGGGGAGCAAAAAGACAAGTGGTAGTTGTAGTGGATTCTATAATTCGGGGGATTGATGGCATCCTTTGTAAGCCAGATCGTGAGTCCCGCATGGTATGTTGCCTGCCCGGTGCCAGGGTGAGGGACATCTCTGATCGGCTTGAAAGGATTTTGGGAGAGGGAGGGGGAGGATCCAGTTGTTGTGGTCCACGTTGGGACAAACAACATAGGTAAGACTAGGAAAGAGGACCTGTTTGGGGATTATCAAACACTAGGGACTAAATTAAAGAACAGGTCCTCCAGGGTTATAATCTCTGGATTACTACCCGAGCCACATGCCAATTGGCATAGGGTTGAGAAAATTAGGGAAGTTAACACGTGGCTAAAGGAGTGGTGCGGGAAAGAGGGATTCCATTTCATGGGGCATTGGCATCAGTACTGGGGCAGGAGGGACCTGTACCGTTGGGACGGTCTTCACCTGAACCATTCTGGGACCAGTGTTCTAGCGAATAGGATAAATAGGTTGGTCACAAGGTCTTTAAACTAGCAAGTTGGGGGGAAGGGAAGGGTAAAGCTATGGACAGTACAATGGTTAATGGAGAGCAAGGCAGCAGGTTACGTGACAGGTTATTATGTAGAGATATGGGTTCAAAGACAAGGAAAATTAGGAGAAAGGGTAAGAGGAAAAATAATTTGCGAAAAGTTACTGATCAAGGTGTTAGGATTCATAACAAAGACATAAAAAACAGCATAAGTGTACTTTACCTGAATGCTCGTAGTATACGGAATAAGGTGAATGAGTTGATGGCGCAAATCATCGTGAATGACTATGATTTAGTGGCCATTACTGAAACATGGTTAAAAGATGGTCACGACTGGGAGTTAAATATCCAAGGGTATCAGACTATACGAAAGGATAGAATGGACGGTAAGGGCGGTGGTGTAGCTTTGTTGTTTAAGGATGGCATCCGGGCAATAGTAAGGGATGATATTGGTGCTATGGAAGATAAGGTTGTATCAATTTGGGTGGAAATCAGGGTAAGGCGAAAAGGTCACTGATAGGAGTAGTGTATAGGCCACCAAATAGTAACAGGATGGTAGGGCAGGCAATAAGCAAAGAAATAATGGATGCATGTAGAAATGGTACAGCGGTTATCATGGGAGATTTTAATCTGCATGTCGATTGGTTTAACCAGGTTGGTAAAGGCAGCCTTGAGGAGGAGTTTATAGAATGTGTCCGGGATTATTTCCTGGAACAGTATGTAATGGAACCTACAAGGGAACAAGCGGTCCTAGATCTGGTCCTGTGTAATGAGGCAGGATTGATTAATGATCTCATAGTTCGGGATCCTCTTGGAAGGAGCGACCACAATATGGTGGAATTTAAAATAGTTGGAGGATGACAAGGTAAAATCAAACACTAGTGTTTTGTGCTTAAACAAAGGCGATTACAATGGGATGAGAGAAGAACTAGCTAAGGTAGACTGGGAGCAAAGACTTCATGGTGAAGCAGTTGAGGAACAGTGGAGAACCTTCCGAGTGATCTTTCACAGTGTTCAGGAAAGGTTCATACCGACAAAAAAGAAAGACGGTAGAAAGGGGAAAAATCGACCGTGGATATCTAAGGAGGTGAGGGAGAGTATCAAATTGAAGGAAAAAACATACAAAGTGGCAAAAATTAGTGGGAGACAAGAGGACTGGGAAGTCTTTAGGGGACAACAGAAAGCTACTAAAAAAGCTATAAAGAAGAGTAAGGTAGACTATGAAAGTAAACTTGCTCAGAACATAAAAGCAGATAGTAAAAGCTTCTACAAATATATAAGACAAAAAAGAGTGGCTAAGGTAAATATTGGTCCTTTGGAAGATGAGAAGGGAGATTTAATAATAGGAGACAGGGAAATGGCTGAGGAGCTGAACAGGTTTTTTGGGTCAGTCTTCACAGTGGAAGACACAAATAACATGCCAGTGACTGATAGAAATAAAGATATGATAGGTGAGGACCTTGAGATGATTGTAATCACTAAGGAGGCAGTATTGGGAAAGCTAATGGGGCTAAAGGTAGTCAAGTCTCCTGGCCCTGATGGGATGCAGCCCAGAGTGTTAAAAGAGATGGCTAGGGAAATTGTAAACGCACTAGTCATAATTTATCAAAATTCACTAGACTCTGGGGTGGTCCCAGAGGATTGGAAAGTAGCAAACGTGACACCACTGTTTAAAAAAGGAGGTCGGCAGAAAGCGGATAATTATAGGCCAGTAAGCTTAACTTCGGTTGTAGGGAAAATGCTGGAATCTATCATGAAGGAGGAACTAGCGGGGCACCTGGAGGGAAATTGTCCCATTGGGCAGACGCAGCATGGGTTCATAAAGGGTAGGTCGTGTCTGACTAATTTGGTAGAATTTTTTGAGGATGTTACCAGTGCAGTAGATAACGGGGAGCCAATGGATGTGGTATATCTGGATTTCCAGAAAGCTTTTGACAAGATGCCACACAAAAGGTTGCTGCATAAACTAAAGATGCATGGCATTGAGGGTAAAGTGGTAGCATGGGTAGAGGATTGGTTAACTAACAGCAAGCAGAGAGTGGGGATAAATGGGTGTTTGTCTGTTTGGCAACCTGTAACTAGTGGGGTCCCTCAAGGATCAGTGTTGGGCCCGCAGTTGTTCACAATTTACATAGATGATTTGGAGATGGGGACCAAGTGCAATGTGGCAAAGTTTGCAGACGACACTAAGATGAGTGGTAAAGCAAAAAGTGCAGAGGATACCGGAAGTCTGCAGAAGGATTTGGATAGGTTAGGTGAATGGGCTAGGGTCTGGCAGATGGAATTCAATGTTGCCAAGTGTGAGGCTATCCATTTTGGGAGGAATAACAGCAGAATGGATTATTATTTAAACGGTAAGATGTTAAAACATGCTGCTGTGCAGAGGGACCTGGGTGTGCTGGTGCACGAGTCGCAAAAAGTTGGTGTGCAGGTGCAACAGGTGATTATGAAGGCTAATCGAGTTTTGTCTTTCATTGCTAGAGGGATGGAGTTCAAGACTAGTGAGGTTATGCTGCAATTGTATACGGTGTTGGTGAGGCCACATCTGGAGTATTGTGTTCAGTTTTGGTCTCCTTACCTGAGAAAGGACATATTGGCACTGGAGGGAGTGCAGAGGAGATTCACTAGGTTGATCCCAGAGTTGAGGGGATTAGATTATGACGAGAGGTTGAGTAGACTGGGACTGTACTCATTGGAGTTGAGAAGGATGCGGGGGGATCTTATTGAAACATATAAAATTATGAAGGGAATAGATAGGATAGATGCGGGCAGGTTGTTTCCACTGGTCAGGGAAAGCAGAACTAGGGGGCATAGCCTCAAAATAAGGGGAAGTAGATTTAGGACCGAGTTTAGGAGGAACTTCTTCACCCAAAGGGTTGTGAATCTCTGGAATTCCTTGCCCAGTGAAGCAGCTGAGGCTCCATCTTTAACTGTTTTGAAGAAAAAGATAGATACCTTTCTAAAGGATAAAGGGATTCGGGGATATGGTGTACGGGCTGGAGAGTGGAGCTGAGTCCACAAAGATCAGCCATGATCTCATTGAATGGCGGAGCAGGCTCGAGGGGCCAGATGGCCTACTCCTGTTCCTAGTTCTCATGTTCTTATGTGTTCCGCAGGGATCAGTGCTGGGACCGTTGCTGTTTGTAGTATATATAAATGATTTGGAGGAAAATGTAACTGGTCTGATTAGTAAGTTTTTCAGACGACACAAAGGTTGGTGGAATTGCGGATAGCGATGAGGACTGTCAGAAGATACAGCAGGATTTAGATTGTTTGGAGACTTGGGCGGAGAGATGGCAGATGGAGTTTAATCTGGACAAATGTGAGGTAATTAATTTTGGAAGGTCGGGAATATACAGTGAATGGTAGAACCCTCAAGAGTATTGAAAGTCAGAGAGATCTAGGAGTACAGGTCCACAGGTCACTGAAAGGGGCAACACAAGTGGAGAAGGTAGTCAAGAAGGCATACGGCATGCTTGCCTTCATTGGCCGGGGCATTGAGTATAAGAATTGGCAAGTCATGTTGCAGCTGTATAGAACCTTAGTTAGGCCACACTTGGAGTATAGTGTTCAATTCTGGTCGCCACACTACCAGAAGGATGTGGAGGCTTTAGAGAGGGTGCAGAAGAGATTTACCAGAATGTTGCCTGGTATGGAGGGTATGGTAAAGAAGGAGCGGTTGAATAAACTCGCTTTGTTCTCATTGGAACGACGGGGGTTGAGGGGCGACCTGATAGAGGTCTACAAAATTATGAGGGGCATAGACAGAGTGGATAGTCAGAGGCTTTTCCCCAGGGTAGAGGGGTCAATTACTGGGGGGCATAGGTTTAAGGTGAGAGGGGCAAGGTTTAGAGTAGATGTACGAGGCAAGTTTTTTACTCAGAGGGTAGTGGGTGCCTGGAACACGCTACCGGAGGAGGTGGTGGAAGCAGGGACGATAGTGACTTTTAAAGGGCACCTTGACAAATACATGAATAGGATTGGAATAGAGGGATACGGACCCAGTGTTATAACCTGCCTGCTTACCATTGGCTGGGGACTAATGACAATCCCACAATCCTGTGGGAGTATGAGCTTCCCCAATGAGGGGGGGGGGAGAAACCATTAGTAAACTCCAAGTATAAATAAAGCTGGCCAGTTTGGAACCAGCAGGAAGGAGTGTGCAGCAAGGGAAGTTGCTGCTGCTGTTATATATATATATGTTATTGTAAATATATGTGATTACTTTGTATCCTTAAAACTCGTGCTGGATTCTTCGTGGCCCTCACAAAACTGGCGACGAGGGTTAAAGTGAATAGCTGTCTACACTGCTGAAGCCACCTCCCTGGATTTTTGTTGGATACAGGTTGGAAGTTGTTTTTTATTGTACCACGCCTCTGTACGGACGTTTGGATGTTTTTGATGCTGCGCTGGAAAGCTGGAACCAGTAAGCACAACGGATGCATTACTATTTCCGGGCAAACAATGTCACTGAAAACGAGCGCCAGGTGGTCATATTGCTCACCGCCTGCAGCCCGCATACATTTGGGGTGATTAGGAGCCTTATGTACCCAGCTGCGCCGGACACCAAAACGCTTGATGAACTTGTGAATATAGTGGGGCAACATTTTAACCCAACCCCATCCACGATAGTCCAGCGTTACCGGTTTAATACCGCTGAGAGGACCCCTGGAGAATCCCTTGCCGATTTTCTATCCAGGCTACGCAGGATTGCGGAGTACTGTGACTATGGTGAGACCTTGTCAGAAATGTTACGCGACCGTTTGGTTTGCGGTATTAACAATGCGGCCACCCAGAGAAAGTTGTTAGCTGAGCCAACATTGACTTTTCAACAGGCCATTCAAATAGCATTGTCCCGAGAGAGCGCAGAACGAGGAGTGCAGGAGCTACAGGGAATGGAACTGCATGCCTTGGGGCGCAACCCTTTCCGGCCGAAAACGTCCCCCGCAGTCCTGCGGTACCTTGGGCGAGGCAACGTCTGGACCAACGCCAGTGGCCATCGGACATTCCGCCCCGAAGGGAGCCTTCTCCAGAACCAATGGATGAGGAGCCATGTCCGTGTCAGACTTGTAGATTATCATAGATTATCATAGAATTTATAGTGCGGAAGGAGGCCATTCGGCCCATCGAGTCGGCACTGGCTCTTGGAAAGAGCACCCTACCCAAGGTCAACACCGCCACCCTATCCCCATAACCCAGTAGCCCCACCCAACACTAAGGGCAATTTTGGACACTAAGGGCAATTTATCATGGCCAATCCACCTAACCTGCACATTTTTGGACTGTGGGAGGAAACCGGAGCACCCGGAGGAAACCCACGCACACACGGGGAGGATGTGCAGACTCCGCACAGACAGTGACCCAAGCCGGAATCGAACCTGGGACCCTGGAGCTGTGAAGCAATTGTGCTATCCACAAAGCTACCATGCTGCCGTCGGCGCCGACCCCGTCACGGACGCTGGTCCTGGGGGCGCCAGAGGCGCCGTCGTTCTGACCGAAACTGGGACCAGCCCAGGGGCCGTACCTTCCATGTGGATGAACCTGCGGCGACTACTCCTGAGGACGTGGAGACGGAGGACGACTACCTGCAGCTGCATTGCGTGGCAGCTCCCCGTGTGGCCCCCATTAAGGTGACAGTACGGCTCAATGGTCACCCACCTGAGATGGAGTTGGACACTGGCGCAGCGGTCTCCGTGATCGCCCAGAGGACATTCGACCGCATCAAGCAGGGTATACAGACCCTTACATTAACCGACTCACAGGCCAGGTTGGCCACCTACACGGGGGAACCACCGGACATTGCAGGAACTACAATGACCCCTGTTGTTTATGGACGCCAGGAGGGGCGTTTCCCACTTATCGTGGGTCCAGCCTGTTGGGTCGGGACTGGTTGCGCCATTTGCGGTTGCAATGGCAGCACATCCTCCAAACAGTTTCTGAAGGGGTGACTGAGGTGCTAGGACGATACCCAGATGTATTCCAGCCTGGTTTGGGGAAAATAAAAGGGGCCTTAGCCTGTATCCAAGTCGAACCAGGAGCCACGCCGCGCTATTTCCGGGCGAGCCCGGTGCCTTACGCCTTGCTCGAGAAGGTAGAAGGGGAGCTCACTCGTTTGGAGAGTTTGGGTATTATCAGGCCCGTCCGTTTTGTTGACTGGGCAGCACCAATTGTACCTGTAATGAAGCCAGATGCCACAGTTCGCTTGTGTGGCGACTATAAACTTACAGTGAATACGGTTTCCCGACTCGACCGAGGATCTCTACGTGAAGCTTGCAGGCGGACTCTCCTTCACAAAATTAGATATGAGTCACGCCTACCTACAGTTAGAACATCGAACATAGAAAAATACAGCACAGAACAGGCCCTTCGGCCCATGATGTTGTGCTGAACCTTTGTCCTAGGTTAATCATAGATTATCATAGAATTTACAGTTGGAGCTGGACCCTGCCTCCCGACCATATGTAACGATTAATACACACCGGGGCCTGTATGAATATACACGGTTGCCATTTGGAGTATCCGCTGCCTGAGCTATTTTTGAACGTGTTATGGAGGGCATTTTGAGAGGTTTACCACGTGTTGCTGTCTACTTAGATAACATTTTGATTACAGGGACGTCGGAGCAGGAACATTTGGAAAATCTGAAGGCTGTCCTTAGACACTTTTCGGAGGCTGGAGTCCGTTTACGTTGCACAAAGTGCGTATTTCAGGCAAAGGAAGTAGTCTACCTAGGTTATCGGGTGGATCGCGAAGGTTTGCACCCCGTCGCAGAGAAGGTGCGTGCGATTCAACAGGCCCCCGCCCCGACTGACACATCGCATCTTCGTTCTTTTCTCGGTCTCGTAAACTATTACGGGAAGTTCCTCCCCAATCTGGCAACTACGCTGGCCCCATTACACCTTCTGCTAAAGAAAAATCACACCTGGGTTTGGGGTCAGCCGCAAGAAACCGCTTTCCGGCGGGTAAAGCAACAATTGTCGTCGTCTGGGTTACTTACCCACTATGATCCTGGAAAGCCTTTGCTCGTCACATGTGATGCATCCCCGTATGGTATTGGGGCCGTCCTGTCCCACAAGATGGAGAACGGGGCCGAGCGACCGATAGCTTTCGCCTCCCGCTCATTGACTGCAGCGGAGAAAAAGTACGCGCAGATCGAGAAGGAGGGCCTGGCAGTGGTCTTTGCGGTGAAACGTTTCCACCAGTATGTGTATGGCCGCCACTTCACTATCGTGACTGATCATAAGCCTCTGCTGGGACTTTTCAGAGAGGATCAGCCAAAACCGCCCATTGCTTCCGCACGTATCCAGCGCTGGGCTTTGTTGCTCGCTGCATACGAGTATTCTCTGGAGCACAAACCAGGAACGCAGATAGCAAGTGCCGACGCACTGAGCCGATTGCCTTTATCGACCGGCCCCATGTCGACCCCCACGACCGGTGAGGTGGTTGCAACCCTAAATTTTATGGACACCTTGCCTGTCATGGCATCACAGATCCGTGAGTGGACCCAGACGGAGCCAGTCCTGTCAAAGGTTCGATACATAGTCCTGTATGGTGGGCAGCATAGACAGCTCCCAGGCGAATTGCGGGCATTTTCCTCCAAGCTGTCAGAATTCAGCGTGGAAGACGGAATCCTCTTGTGGGGGACGCGTGTGATTGTCCCGGAAAAAGGCCAGGAGCTGATACTAAGAGACTTGCACATTGGGCATCCAGGTGTGACCAAAATGAAAATGTTGGCCCGGAGTTATATCTGGTGGCCAGGCCTCGACACTGACATTGAGAAGATGCAGGGGACAACGTCCTGCACAACAATTGAAAAGATGCGTTTGTCTTTTAGTACGCATGGCCTCCCTAAGGTGCTGGTCACGGATAACGGCACTCCATTCACAAGTGAGGAGTTTGCGAGGTCCATGAAGATGAACGGCATACGCCATATCCGCACTGCCCCTTACCACCCTGCTTCAAATGGGTTGGCAGAGCACGCAGTGCAGACATTCAAAAGAGGCCTAAAGAAGCAGTCTTCCGGATCAATGGACACGAGACTAACTGGCTTTTTGTTTACGTATGGGACCACCCCCATGCGGTGACTGGGGTAGCTCCCGCAGAACTCCTAATGGGCCGGAGACTTCGCACCCGCCTTAGTATGGTTTTCCCGGACATTGGCGCAAAAGTACGGCGCACACAAGAACAGCAGGGACAGGGATTTTCTCGCCATCGGCCGATTCGGCAGTTTGCGTCCGGTGACCCAGTGTTCGTTTGGAATTTTGCTGGTGGTGCCCAGTGGGTTCCTGGCGTAATCTTTCGCCAAACGAGCCCTATATCTTACCAGGTGCAAGCCCAGGGTTGTCTCCAGCGCAAACATGTAGACCACGTTCGGTCCAGAAGACTATCTATCTCCTCCAAAGATTCCCCGCCCCCGGAGCTCATTTCTACAGCCGCAGAGACAAGGGAAGGTAGTCCTCACAGTCTTCCACTGGTGCCTCACTCAAAGCCTGCGCAGGTCGTTACAGAACCGAATGGAGATAGAGACACTGACATGATGGAGGCAGCAGACTCTGACTCCGAGATGGAGACAAAGGACGCATCAGAGGGGGAATCCTCGGGTCCACGGGCCGTGGATGTACAACCGTTACGCCGTTCATCACGGAAGCGCCGGTCTCCGTCTCGTTACACGCCGCCTGATCCAGCGCCGCGTGCAAATGATGTCCGTCCTGCGGCAAAACGAGTCCGACGCCCTCCTTCGCCAGGGTCTTCGGTGGATTCCTTGGACTTTGTGGGGGAGGGATGTTTTTTTTTTGTGATCGAGGCTTTATTACGCAGAGATGTGTAGCCTCCCACAGCTGCTGCCGAAATGGCTGCAGCTCGGAGAGCCCGCACATTTATACTCCGCCTACTGGGCGGAGCCAGCAGGCAGGGATCTACCCCCGTACCTGTAGTACAGGGGCCTTACCGTAATATGCCTCATATGCGGTATCTACAATACAACAGTGGTGACTACCACATCCCCACCCTGGAGCAGGTCAATAAACAGGGAGTGCTCCTGCCCAAAACAGGCACCTACATGCAAAACGCCAGTTGAGCTAGGTAACTCAGGACACCAATGCAGTTTTACTATTCCACTGGGTGCAGCACATGCTCTGCCATCTCCGTCTCGTGGGATTAAACATCGAGTGTCACCAGATTCCTTGGCCTTGATCTCAGCCTAGCAACTTGTCAAAATTATTCAAGTGTTTCCCAACCATGAAAACTGGCCAGGCTTCAGGATGATGGCATTGGGTGGGCAGGGGACTCACGATGCCTGCCTCTCACTCTCACATTTACATTTACTTCCACTCATGATCATCAGAGCATGGGGAAGGCTGACCCTAAGTGCAAAATGAATGAGCTGTGACAAAACACAAAAGAAATTCCAGCTTTCCAATTGACCTGTCGCCCGAGTAAAGAAAAGATGTTCTCGCTCTTGATTGCGGTCCAGTGGGCCATGTCGCAATGAATGAGTATGGATTGTCGGGGTGAAGACAAGATCAGGATCAATTGTGATGTACCCCATGGGAAAAAGGTTACTGATGCACGGAGTTACTTACACACGTGCACACATACACATTGCCTATCATGAGACTTAGCAAAGCCATTTGGGCAGGGACTGAGGTTGGAGGTGTCTATGGAATCAAACTCCAATGTAAGCATCACTTTCAAGAAAGGAAATGTTAAGGGGAGCCAATAAACCTCAATGTAATCTGGGGCGGGATTCTCCGACCCCCCGGCGGGTCGTGGGCCGTTGGCAGTTGCCCCCCCGGTGGTTCTCCGGGCCCCAATAGGCCGAGCGGCCGCCTGTTTTTGGCCACTCCCGCCGGCGTGGATTAGACAAGGTCCATACCGGCGGGACCTGGCTTTGAGGGCGGCTTGTGGAGTCTTTGGGGGGGGGGGGGGGTGCGCGGGGGGACCCCCATGGTGGCCTGGCCCGCAATCGGGGCCCACCGATCTGCGGGCGGGCTGTGCCATGAGGGCACTGTTTCCCTCCGCGCCAGCCTGTGTAAGGTTCCGCGATGGCCGGCGCGGAGAAGAAACCACCTGCACATGCGCAGGAATCATGCCAGCGGTTCTGCGCATGCGCCAGAACACGCTGGCGCTCCTGCGCATGCGCCAACTCGTGCCGGCCGGCGGAGGCCCTTCGGCACCGGTTGGCGTGGCGCCAACCATTCCAGCGCCGGCCTAGCCCCCGGAAGTCGGGGGGGGGGGGGATGTTATAACCTGCCTGCTTACCATTGGCTGGGGACTAATGACAATCCTACAATCCTGTGGGACTATGAGCTTCCCCAATGAGGGGGGCGGAGAAACCATTAGTAAACTCCAAGTACAAATAAAGCTGGCCAGTTTGGAACCAGCAGGAAGGAGTGTGCAGCAAGGGAAGTTGCTGCTGCTGTTTTATATATATATATATATATATATATATGTTATTGTGAATAAATGTTATTACTTTGTATCCTTAAAACTCGTGCTGGATTCTTCGTGGCCCTCACAAAACCCAGGAAGTGTAGAAGATTGTAGTTTAGTAGGGCAGCATGGTCGGCACGGGCTTGGAAGGCTGAAGGGCCTGTTCTTGTGCTGTACATTTCTTTGTTCTTTGTTCTAGCGCAGTACAGGCCCTTCGGCCCTCGATGTTGCGCCGACCTGTGAAACCAATCTAAAGCCCATCTACACTATTCCCTTATCATCCAAAATGTTTATCCAATGACCATTTAAATGCCCTTAATGTTGGCGAGTCCACTACTGTTGCAGGCAGGGCATTCCACGCCCTTACTACTCTCTGAGTAAAGAACCTACCTCTGACATCTGTCCTATATCTATCTCCCCTCAATTTCAAGCTATGTCTCCTCGTGCTAGCCATCACCATCCGAGGAAAAAGGCTCTCCCTGTCCACCCTATCTAATCCTCTGATCATCTTATATGCCTCAATTAAGTCACCTCTTAACCTTCTTCTCTCTAACGAAAACAGCCTTAAGTCCCTCAGCCTTTCCTCATAAGATCTTCCCTCCATACCAGGTAACATCCTGGTAAATCTCCTCTGCACCCTTTCCAATGCTTCCACATCCTTCCTATAATGCGACAACCAGAACTGCACGCAATACTCCAAATGCGGCCGCACCAGAGTTTTGTACAGCTGCAACACGACCTCATGGCTCCGAAACTCAATCCCCCTACCAATAAAAGCTAACACACCGTACACCTTAACAACCCTATCAACCTGGGTGGCAACCTTCAGGGATCTATGTACATGGACACCGAGATCTCTCTGTCATCCACACTGCCAAGAATCTTACCATTAGCCCAGTACTCTGTATTCCTGTTACTCCTTCCAAAATGAATCACCTCACACTTTTCTGCATTAAACTCCATTTGCCACCTCTCAGTCCAGCTCTGCAGCTTATCTATATCCCTCTGTAACCTGCAACATTCACACATTCAGCACTGTCCACAACTCCACCGACTTTAGTGTCATCTGCAAATTTACTCACCCATCCTTCGACGCCCTCCTCCAGGTTATTTATAAAAATGACAAACAGCAGTGGCCCCAAAACAGATCCTTGTGGTACACAGCTGGTAACTGACCTCCAGGCTGAACATTTCCCATCAACCACCACCCTCTGTCTTATTACAGCTAGCCAATTTCTGATCCAAACTGCTAAATCACCCTGAATCCCATGCCTCCGTATTTTCTGCAATAGCCTACCATTGGAAACCTTATCAAATGCTTTACTGAAATCCATATACACCACATCAACTGCTTTACCCTCGCCCACCTGTTGGTCACCTTCTCAAAGAACTCAAGGTTTGTGAGGCACGACCTACCCTTCACAAAACCGTGTTGACTATCCCTAATCAAATTATTCCTTTCTAGATGATTATAACCCCTATCTCTTATAAACCTTTCCAAGACGTTGCCCACAACAGGAGTAAGGCTCACTGGTCTATAGTTACCGGAGTTGTCTTTACTCCCCTTCTTGAACAAGGGGACAACATTTGCTATCCTCCAGTCGTCTGGCACTATTCCTGTAGACAATGACGACATAAAGATCAAAACCAAAGGCTCAGCAATCTCCTCCCTCGCTTCCCAGAGAATCCTAGGATAAATCCCATCCGGCCCAGGGGACTTATCTATTTTCACACTTTCCAGAATTGCTAACACCTCCTCCTTATGAAATTCAAGCCCTTCTAGTCTAGTAGCCTGTATTTCAGTGTTCTCCTCGACAACATTGTCTTTTTCTTGTGTGAATACTGACAAAATATATTAATTTAGCACCTCTCCTATCTCCTAGGACTCCAAGCATAACTTCCCACTACTGTCCTTGATTGGCCCTACTCTTACCCTAGTCATTCTTTTATTCCTGACATACCTTTAGAAAGCTTTAGGGATATCCTTGATCCTACCTGTCAAAGACTTCTCATGTCCCCTCCTGGCTCTTCTTAGCTCTCTCTTTAGGTCCTTCCTCGCTAACTTGTAACTCTCGAGCGCCCTAACTGAACCTTCATGTCTCATCTTTACATAAGCCTCCTTCTTCCTCTTTTTAAAAAAAATATATTTTTATTAAGGTTTTTTAACAACACAATTTTTTCCCCTTACAAACAATAACCCCCCCCCCCCCCGTAACAAAATAACCCGAATTCTCCCTGAGCAAGATATATACAAGGCAAGATGGTATATTTACATAGCTTTATACACTGGCTCTTGGCCGCGCGTACCGTTTCCCCCCACCCTCCATGCTATCTCCCACTCGTCCATCCCCTCAGACAGTCTCTCGTGCAAACAACAGGGGGGACAGGGGGCACCCCTGTCTCGTACCTCGGTACAGCCGAAAGTACTCTGACCTCCGCCGGTTTGTCACTACACTCGCCACCGGGGCGCTGTAAAGGAGCTTAACCCATCTAATAAACCCTCCCCCGAACCCAAACCTGCGCAATACCTCCCAGAGGTACTCCCACTCTACTCGAGGTCAAAGGCTTTTTCCGCGTCCATAGCTGCCACTATCTCCGCCTCTCCCTCCTCCGATGTCATCGTTGTCACGTTTAAGAGCCGCCGCACATTGGTATTTAACTGCCTGCCCTTTACAAATCCCGTTTGGTCCTCGTGTATCACCCCCGGGACACAGTCCTCAATCCTAGTGGCCAGTACCTTCGCCAATAGCTGAGCATCCACATTGAGGAGCGAAATCGGCCTGTACGATCCACATTGCAGTGGATCCTTGTCTCGCTTTAGGATCAGGGAGATTGTCGCCTCCGACATTGTCTGGGGCAGGGTTCCCTCCTCTCTTGCCTCGTTGAAGGTCCTCACTAGTAGCGGGGCCAGCAGGTCCACATATTTTCTGTAGAATTCCACTGGGAACCCGTCCGGCCCCGGGGCCTTCCCCGCCTGCATGCTCCCCAAACCCTTACTCAACTCCTCCAGCCCAATTGGTGCCCCCAAACCAACTGCCTCCTGCTCCTCCACCCTCGGGAACCCCAGCTGGTCCAGGAATCGCCTCATTCCCCCCTTCCCCCCTGGGGGCTGGGACCTGTACAGCTCTTCATAAAAGTCCTTAAATACCTTATTTTTTTTCGTTGCACTTCGTACCGTGGCTCCCCTTCCATCTTTGATTCCCCCTATTTCCCTCGCTGCTGCCCTCTTACGGAGCTGGTGCGCCAGCATCCGACTAGCCCTCTCCCCGTACTCGTAAGTCGCCCCTTGCGCCTTCCTCCACTGTGCCTCCGCCTTGCCCGTGGTCAGCAGGTCAAACTCCGTCTGGAGCCGTCGCCTTTCCCCAAGTAATCTTTCCTCCGGGGCCTCTGCGTATCTCCTGTCCACCCGTAAGATCTCCCCCACTAACCTCTCCCTTTCCATTCCCCCTATCTTCTCCCGATGAGCCCTGATGGAGATCAGCTCTCCCCTGATCACTGCCTTCATCGCCTCC
Source organism: Scyliorhinus torazame (assembly GCF_047496885.1). Classification (NCBI taxonomy): domain Eukaryota; kingdom Metazoa; phylum Chordata; class Chondrichthyes; order Carcharhiniformes; family Scyliorhinidae; genus Scyliorhinus; species Scyliorhinus torazame. Next base: position 138,818,508 of record NC_092718.1, read on the forward strand.
CATACCACCCCCACTCGCACCTCCCCGTTGTTGTTGGCCTCCAAGTACCTTTCAATACACCCCCTCACCTTCCCACACACCACCTCATCGGCCAGCAGTCCCACATCCAGCCGCCACAGCGGGCGTTGGTCCCTCTCCTCTCCCAGCTCCAGTTCCACCCAGTGCGGGGCATGGTCCGAAACGGCTATGGCCGAATACTCCGTCCCCCCCACTCTCGGGATGAGCGCCCTGCCCAGAACAAAGAAATCTATCCGGGAGTAAGCCTTATGCACGTGGGAGAAAAAAGAAAATTCCCTGGCCTGCTGCCTTGCAAACCGCCATGGGTCTACTCCCCCCATCTGATCCATAAACCCCCTAAGTACCTTGGCCGCCGCCGGCCTCCTTCCCGTCCTTGATCTGGAGCGGTCCAGTGCTGGGTCCAGCACCGTATGCGCCCCAACATGCGCTTCATGAATCCAGCATCATCCCAGTTCGGGGCGTATACATTTACCAACACCACCCACGTCCCTTGCAACCTACCGCTCACCATCACATATCTCCCTCCATTATCCGCTACGATAGTCTTGGCCTCAAATGACACATGCTTTCCCACCAGAATTGCCACCCCTCTATTTTTTGCGTCCAATTCCGAGTGAAATACCTGTCCTACCCATTCCTTTCTTAACCTGACCTGGTCCACCACCTTCAGGTGTGTCTCTTGGAGCATTGCCACATCTGCCGTCAGTCCCTTCAAGTGCGTGAACACTCGAGCCCGCTTCACCGGCCCATTCAGGCCCCTCACGTTCCATGTTATCAGCCGGATTGGAGGGACCCCCCCCCCCCCCCCCCCCCCCCCGCCGACTATCCATCTCCTTTTCTGGGCCAGTCCCTTGTCCGCGTCTCCCTCACTCTCCAGTCCCCCAGCTGGGGGACCCCCGTCCCAGCCACCTCTTCTGTGTCCCGTTCTCTTTCGGCCAGTGCAGCAGCAACCCTTTCCCCCTCCCCCTTCCCCACCTCCCTCCTCTTCCCCCCCCGCTAGATCCCCGTCTAGCTTTTTTGCTCCCCCCATATCCCTCCCGTAAGTCAGCTGACACCTGCTGACCCCGGCTTCTCCCGCCATCCCTTTAACCCCCCCGTGTGGGTCTCTCCCAATCAATGTACATTCCTTTGTCCCCTTCCCGCCCTTTTTATTTTTATTTTTTGCCGCGCGCAGGAAAAGCCCCGCGCTTCCCAAAGCCTGCCCCGCTCCCCATGGCGCTGCTCCTGTCATGGCCTTGTCCCTCTCCCCCAGCCCATATATCCTTTCCTGCGCGTGGTTGACCCCCTATGTACAACAAACATCATACTTCACCCCTCAAACACCCCCCTCCCACACAAACCCTCAATTAGAGTCCAATTTTTCAGCTAATATAAAGGTCCACGCCTCTTCGGGCGTTTCGAAGTAGTGGTGTTGGCCATTATGTGTAACCCACAGTCGCGCTGGCTGCAGCATTCCAAATTTCACCCCTTTCCGGTGCAGCACCGCTTTGGCCCGGTTGAAACCCGCTCTCCGCTTAGCGACCTCCGCGCTCCAGTCCAGGTATATTCTGATCTCCGCATTGTCCCACTTGCTGCTCCGTTCCTTCTTGGCCCATTTCAGGACCCTCTCTCTGTCCGTAAACCGGTGAAATCTCACCACCATAGCCCTTGGCGGCTCTTTTGCATTGGGCTTCCTCACTAGCACTCGGTGCGCCCCATCCAGCTCCAGCAATCTCGGGGGGGCCTCCACACCCATCAGCGTCCCGATCATTGTGCCCACATATGCTGCGGCATCGGCCCCCTCCATTCCTTCTGGGAGACCCAGGATCCTCAAGTTGTTTCTCCTTGATCTGTTCTCCAGGTCTTCGAGTCTTCCCGCCCACGTGTTGTGCAGCGCCTCGTGCCGCTCCACTCTCTCCGCCAGGCCCATGAGCTCGTCGCCGTTCTCACTCACTTTTTCCTGGATCTCCTGAATCTTCACCTCTTGGGCTTTCTGGGTTGCTCCAAGTTTTTCGACCATTGCCAGTATAGGCGCCACCATCTCCTTACGCAGCTCCTCGAAGCAGCACTTGATGAACTCTTTCATCTCCTCTCTGTCCATGGGTGCCGCCATTTTGTTTTTTTCTTCTCCCGCTACTCCAGGGCCGCTTTCCTTGCCGTTTCACTGCGGGTCCGGTCCATGCAGGGCTGTAGGGGACTTCCTCCGTTCTTCCCCACGGGTTGGTTTTTTTTTTAAAGGTCCGTTGGGGCTCCGTTAGCGGGCCCAAAAGTCCGTTTCTGTGGGAGCTGCCGACTCGCGCGGCTTAGCTCCGCATCGCCGCAACCCGGAAGTCCCTCCTTCTTCCTCTTGACAAGTGATTCAACTTCTTTAGTAAACCACGGTTCCCTCGCTCGACCATTTCCTCCCTGCCTGACAGGTACATACATATCAAGGACACGCAGTAGCTGTCCCTTGAACAAGCTCCACATTTCAATTGTGCCCATCCCCTGCAGTTTCCTTCCCCATCCTATGCATCCTAAGTCTTGTCTCATCGCAGCATAATTGCCTTTCCCCCAGCTATAACTCTTGCCCTGTGGTATATACCTATCTCTTTCCATCGCTATAGTAAACGTAACCGAATGTGGTCACTATCACCAAAGTGCTCACCTACCTCCAAATCTAACACCTGTCCTGGTTCATTACCCAATACCAAATCCAATGTGGCCTCGCCTCTTGTTGGCCTACACATTGGATTTAAGATGGAGGTGAGGAGAAATATCTTCTCTAAGAGGGTGGTTAGTCTGTGGAATGCTCTCTCCTGGTGGCAGTGGAGGCTGGGGAGCATGTGGTGGGGTGTGGTGGGACATTGAATATAGTTCAGGCTGAGTTAGACACATATTTGATCGACATGCGGATTAAGGGTTATGGGGTCGGATGGGAAAGTTGATATGAGCCCAGAAAAGGATCCGCCATGATTTTCTTGAGTGATGGAATAGGCTTGAGGGGCTGAATGACGCTTGAGGGGCTGAATGACCTCCTTCTGCTCCTGTGTTCCAACACCCCTTGACATTCAATGGCATTACCAGCGCTTATTCTCCCACTATCAACATCCTGGGTTACCATTGCTCAGAAACTGAACAGGATTAGCCATATAATGCGGCCACAAGAGCAGGTCAAAGGTTAAGAATTCTGTGGCGAGTAACTCCCTCCTGACCCCCCAAAGTCTGTCCACCATCTGCAAGGCACCAGTCAGGAGCGTAATGGAATACTCTCCACTTGTCTGCATGAGGGCAACTCCAACAACACTCAAGAAGCTCAACACCATCCAGGACAAAGCAGTCCTGATTGATTAACACCCTATCCACAAACATTCACTCCCTCTACCATTGACGAACAGTGGCAGCCGTATATACTATCTACGAGATGCACTGCAGGAACTCGCCAAGGCTCCTGAGACAGCACCTTCCAAATCCACGACTGCTACCATCTAGAAGGACAAGAGCAGCAGACACATATGAACCGCATCACCTGGAGGTTCCCCTCCAAATCACTCACCATCCTGACTTGGAAATGTATCGGCCTTTCCTTCACTGTCACTGGGTCAAAATCCTGGAACTCCCTCCCGAACAGCACTGTGGGTGTACCTACACCTAAGGGACTGCAGCAGTTCTAGAAGGAAGCTCACTGCCACCTTCTCAAGGAGCAATTATGGGTGGGCAATAAATGCTGGGCCTAGCCAGCGACACCCACATCCTGTGAAATGTTAGGATACCGGACAAGAACCGCAAACAATTTCAGTAGAACTGAGGAAAGGATACTTCTGCCCAGGAATGATGACTCTGACCAATAGGTATCTTTTATGTTAAAACAAACTTTAATTTAAACACGGTATTAACTACATTAACATCAAAGAATTAGCAGTTACAATTATCAGTTAAACTGTTCTGAAATAAAATGAAATAAGTTAACTTACTATTTATACATGCCACTAATTCCAATTAAGAAACCCAATACAGTTCAAATGTCAGTTATAAATAAAGTTAACAAAACAGATTTATTTGCTTATCTGTGCAGACCTTTGGAGAGAGTTCCTTTCAAGGGCAGATCCTTCTTCTGCTCAACCTGACAGCATTTTACAAAAAACTGCTGTTCGAATTGAAATTCTGTAACAGACTGCAAAACTACAGACAGACCTGGCTCCTCCCATTAATTATATCATCTGCATCCCACTGAGTTCCATGGGATGCTTAGGTAGTACCAAACATCACTAATTCATCAATTATCTGCACTCCAAGAAATCTTCAGCAATCAAAACAGTATACTATTCGCCCTTTTTCGTAATCAAGTAAGTGGTTAAAATCAAGAATCACCTCACCTTCCCATACCAGTCTCCCCGAACAGGCACCAGAATGTAGCGACTAGGAGCTTTTCACAGTAACTTCATTTGAAGCCTACTTGTGACAATAAGCGATTTTCATTTCACCTTTTATGGCTTCTTAATCACAGCTTTAGCAGACATACAGTGTATATGTATTTTAAGCCAGGAATTTAAATAACATTATTGTAACTGTCATGAGAATGTTGCTTCAAAAAATATTTGGCTACTCATGTTACTGCAGTCCTGTCAGAGTGTGGGTGGAGCTGAGCTTTGGCTCTGTTTCTTTAGTTTCACTTTGAGAAAAACTTGGGTATATCTGTGTCTTTTTGGTTTCGTTTTCAGTGTTGGAGCTGAAGCCAGACAAAGCAGCTGTACTGCTGTTCTCTCTGCCATGAAAAGACTATCTCTTGATCATTTGGTGACTTCAGAATTATAAATGTTCTGAGTAGTGACTTTAACCTGATGTGCTTCTGTTAAAGGTTATGTTTTTTGTAAGTCTTCTGGATGATAAAAGGACAGCATAAGCATTACTTAGTGTTGTATTATTTGGGGGGTTGTATTTGAATTAATGGTTGCCAAGATGTTCACTATTTATTTTAAAAAGGTTAACTTGAGTTAATAGAATAAACATTGTTTTGCTTTAAAAATACTTTTCCATTTCTGCTGTACCACACCTGTAGAGTGGGCTGTGTGCTCCCCATACCACAATCTATTAAAAGTTGTGGGTCAGGTGAACTCCATGATACACTTTGGGGTTCTCTAAACCCTGGCCCATAACAAATTGAGGGCTCGAGGGGGATACAAGTCTATCTATTGGATTGGCTTAGTGAATTTAAAGACAGTGAGGGGTGAGCATATTGTGGTTGCTTTTCAGGTGTGATATTCCAGTTTAAGTAGCGAGTGTGTTGTGGACAATGGCGCTTTCAGAGGCTCAGAGGTTTCTGGGGGTGGAGACAGTCACATGGAGTACCTTACGAACAGAGACTAAAAGCAGACTGTTAGATTTGGCAAAAATGAGCAAAGCACAGGGCAGGAACGAAGCGGCGGCCAGGACCAAAGTGGCGGCCAGGACCAAAGCGGGGGCCGAACTTGCAGGGAGGAAGGAACGGAGGAGCGACCGACACCCCCTCCCCCTCCCCCCCAGCAGGAGAGCGCAGGGTGCGACGAGCGGCGGCCCGGACCAAACAGCAGCGGGGAACGAAGCGGGGACCGTCCGTCGCAGAGGCAACGGAGAAAACCCGAAGGCAAACCAGACAATTGACGGAAGATCCACCTTTGCAGCGAGAGCTCTGAGACAACGGGAGGCTCAGAGGATTGGACCCACATCGCCATCAAATTCATCGGCACGGGTATTTATATATTGTGCATATTATAGTTGAGATAATTTGGGACAATAACTGTTTTGTTGTGTTTAAAAATAAATTTGGGTTGAATTGTGAACCTTTGTTTGTCCTTTGTTCATCTCGCAAATAAGGGCACCTGGGTAAAAAGTTTTACTAATTAGCTGGTCGAAGCGGATGATTTACAGACAACAGCTGACAAAAGAATGCATAATGGGTGGGATTCTCTGTTGGCCGACAGATGGAGTTTAATTTAGATAAATGTGAGGTGATGCATTTTGGCAGATCGAATCAGGCCAGGACCTACTCAGTTAATGGTATGGCGTTGGGGAGAGTTATAGAACAAAGAGATCTAGGAGTACAGGTTCATAGCTCCTTGAAGGTGGAGTCGCAGGTGGACAGGGTGGTGAAGAAGGCATTCGGCATGCTTGGTTTCATTGGTCAGAACATTGAATACAGGAGCTGGGACGTTTTGTTGAAGTTGTACAAGACATTGGTACGGCCAGACTTGGAATACTGTGTGCAGTTCTGGGCACCCTATTATAGAAAGGATATTATTAAACTAGAAAGAGTGCAGAGAAGATTTACTAGGATGTTACCGGGACTTGATGGTTTGAGTTATAAGGAGAGGCTGGATAGACTGGGACTTTTTTCCCTGGAGCGTAGGAGGCTTAGGGGTGATCTTATAGAGGTCTATAAAATAATGAGGGGCATAGATAAGGTAGATAGTCAACATCTTTTCCCAAAGGTAGGGGAGTCTAAAACTAGAGGGCATAGGTTTAAGGTGAGAGGGGAGAGATTCAGAAGGGCCCAGAGGGGCAATTTCTTCACTCAGAGGGTAGTGAGTGTCTGGAATGGGCTGCCAGAGGTAGTAGTAGAGGCGGGTACAATTGTGTCTTTTAAAAAGCATTTAGATAGTTACATGGGTAAGATGGGTATAGAGGGTTATGGGCCAAGTGCGGGCAACTGGGACTAGCTTAATGGTAAAAACTGGGCGGCATGGACTGGTTGGGCCGAAGGGTCTGTTTCCATGCTGTAAACTTCTATGATTCAATTAGGCCATTTGGCCCATCGAGTCTCTCCGCTAATCTCATCCTGGCCTTAAACTCCACCATCCTGCCCGTTCTCCATAACCCTTCAAGCCAGTACCAATTAAAAATCTGTCTAACTTCTGTCTTAACTCACAGTCCCAGAATCCACCGCACTCTGGGGTAACGAATTCCATAGATTCATAATCCTTAGGGCGAAGTAGTCTCTCCTCAACTCTGTTTTAAAGGTAATGGTCAATCTGGTTTCCAAACTAGACAGATAACCCCAGGCCTTGAATTGAAGACCTGTGCACCAAGTTAGCAGGGCAGCATGTTGCTTCACAGCGCCAGGAACCCAGGCTCAATTCCGGCTTGGGTCATTGTCTATGCGGAGTCTGCATGTTCTCCTTGTGTCTGCGTGGGATTCCTCCGGGTGCGCCGGTTTCCTCCCACAAGTCCCGAAAGAAGTGCTGTTAGGTGAATTGGACATTCTGAATTCTCCCTCTGTGTACCCGAACAGGCGCCGGAATGTGGCGACTAGGGGCTTTTCACAGTAACTTCATAGCAGTGTTAATGTAAGCCTACTTGTGACAATAATAAAGATTAATTAAAATTTGGTGGCCAGGCATTCATTAAGTTGGGTGAACCATGCTTATCTTCATCTTGAATTTGTCGAGCCTTCCACGAAGTATGCAACAATCAACACACAAGAGCCTGTATGAGTTAATTTGCTTGCCCTTTGGGGTCTTATCAGCGTGTACCATATTCCAATGGATCATGGAGAACATACTCCAAGGGTTATTCAAAGTGGTGGTGTACTTGGATGACATTCTGGTCAAGGGGACTCCAGAACGAGAGCACCTGGCGAACCTAGAAGAGGTCTTGCAGAGAGTCTTGAGAGCTGGGGTACACCTGGAGAGGGAAAATTTGTTTTTCAATGAAATGAAGTGATCTACTTAGGCTATCGGGTGGATAAAAAAGATTTACACCCAGTAGAGGACAAGGTAAAAGCACCAACTCCAAGAAACACCACAGAGTTAAAATCCTTCCTGGGATTAATAAATTATTATAGAAAATGTCCTCAGGAGGCACCACAGGTGGAGGCATTGAATAAAGTCAAACAACAGCTTCTGTCGTCCAACTGATAGGCCATTTTGACCCTAAGAAGCATCACCTTGACGTGATGCTTCCCCTTATGGGGTTGGGGCAGTAGTTTCACACCACTGGAGAGATGGAGGTAGGTCTATTGCATATTGTTACGACACCCGAGGCAATTGTGCAGTTAATTCAAGCTCCATGTGCTTTGGAGTCAGAACACAAGTGTATTAACCAAGTGAAAAGCTTTGGCAAAGGGTTATCTGGACTCAAAAGATGAGCTATTTTCTCTCCCTACAGATGCTGCCAGACCTACTGAGATTTTCCAGCATTTTCTCTTTGAATTAACCAATAATTCTTAGAAAAGCACCCAAAGTCTATGCTGCCCACTAATTACAGTCACCAAGTTTATAAATGTAAACACAATTACTTTTTATTAATGATGAGAACTAAAACAAATAACTATTATCTAATTCCTAATTTCCAACTCTGTTTCAAATGTGTGTTTCCAGCTCCTTACTCCTCTTTAGATTTTGCTTTTAGTTCGAGGTTTTTACTGTCCATTTATTCAGGCCTCTGTAGTTTCAGGAATACAGTACTCACAGCCTTTCCAGAGAGGGAGATAGTTCTAGGACGGGATTCTCTGTTGGCCGAAGCTGGAATCAGGAAACGCGATTGGGCGGAGAATTGGTTCTGACGTCGAAATTGCAGCGGCCGCCAAATTGCCCGACAGCGGCGTCAATACATTCCAGAACGCATATACAGTAAGCACCGTCGACACATCATTAGTGGGCCTGACCCGGTCTTCTCCAGAGCCTCTGTGATTCTCCACCTCCAATGGGATGAATTTCTGACAGCGAGGTTCACTGTGCTTTTAAAAATCGTGAAACTCTACTGAGTGTTCTGTGGACCACAATGTTTTTACCTGTTTCAGCAATATGTCCAACATGCCCTGTATTTCAGTCTCTGACTGAGCCAGTCTCTGTCGAGACAGATGTGGCTTTATTAGCATAGAATTTACAGTGCAGAAGGAGGCCATTTGGCCCATCGAGTCTGCACCGGCTCTTGGAAAGAGCACCCTATCCAAGGTCAACACCTACACCCTATCCCCATAACCTAGTAACCCCACCCAACACTAAGGGCAATTTTGGACACTAAGGGCAATTTATCATGGCCAATCCACCTAACCTGCACATCTTTGGACTGTGGGAGGAAACCGGAGCACCCGGAGGAAACCCATGCACACATGGGGAGGATGTGCAGATTCCGCACAGACAGTGACCCAAGCCGGAATCGAACCTGGGACCCTGGAGCTGTGAAGCAATTGTGCTATCCACAATGCTACCATGCTGCCCCCTATTGGTTCAGAGTTTCTTATGTCTAGATCATGATTAATTATCGGAGGAGACTTCCGGTGGCGACATGTGGTCGCATGTTGGGTGGCTCCTGCTAGAACTTTAGTTTTTTGGCCCTCTTCACCCAGATTTTGGGGGAAGATTTTATGTGATTGATCTCCAGACAAGTTGCGACAACTAAAGGATGTTGAAAACCCAGAAGAGTATGGGGCAAAAAAGTGCAAGCGATAGTTCACCTGAGAGCTCGAGTTCTGTGCGGAGTTCTGTGGGAGGAACGATGGCGGGAGCAAGCTCACTTGTTAGGGTAGCGGCCATTATAATGGGTGAAGTAATGGCAGTGGAGTTTGAGCGATAGTTCGCAAAACATTTAGATAGGCATCGGGAAGAGATGATGGCCTCGCTCAAGGAGCTGGTGGATGACATACTTGTCCCGATAAAGGAGGCCTTGGAAATGACGACGGCAGTGCGGAAGCATGAGGAAGTGTTAAAGGGGGTGAGGAGATATTGTCATGGCAGAGTGAGCTGTTCACCTTGATGATTGAGGAGCTGTCAAGGGTGGAGGAGAATAACAAAGGGCTAAGATCCAAAGTGGAGACCTGGAGAACAGGTCATGAAAGCAGAATCTGTGGATCGTAGGATTGCCTGAAGGGCTGGAGGGTCGGGAGCCGACGGAGTATTTTGCGGAGATGTTTGCCAAGTTGTTGGGGGAGGTGGAGGACTTCTCCCTCTATGAGCTAGATAGGGCTCACGGTCGCTTCGGCCCAAGCCAAAGGTGAAACAACCACCAAGAGCTGTGATAGTCTGTTTTTATAGCTACCAGTTGATGGAGAAAGTGCTGAGATGAGAAAAGTAGTACCGAGAGGTGAGATGGAAAGGCTTCAGTATTCGTCCATACCAGGATCTCATGGTGGAGCTGACAAGATGGCAGGCGGCCTTTGGGAGGACGAAGGCAGCGTTGTACAAGAGCAACGTGCGGTTTAGGGTGGTCTATCCGGTGAAGCTAAGAGTTACACAACTCCAGGACTAATACTTCGAGATGGCGGAGGTGTTCATGATGGCTGAAGGACTGGGACCAAACTGAGTTTGGACTTCATTTTTCTTTATGTTGTGGTTGGGGTGGGGGGGGGTGGGGGTGGGGGGGGGGGGTGGTTTTGGGACATTGGGGTAATATATTGGGATTTGTTTCCCTTTGTTTAGGGGTCTATTTTATTGGGATATTTGGAGGGGCTGGGTCTTTATGTTGGTGTTTTTTTTGGTATTGGGCCTGTGGGGGAGGGGGGTGCGAGGCTCTGGCAGGGGCCATCACGCTAGTAGACATAGGTTGGCGAGTGAACGGAAGCGTGGTGGGGGAAGGGCTGTGGCTTTTGCAAACTATGTGGACAAGTTTTGATGGGCCTGGGAGATGTGAATAATAGGGGGGAAGGGGACTATGAAGGGAGAAGTGCTTCCGGGAGGTTGTGGCTGGGTGTTTCTGAGAAGTGGTAGGGGGGTTGAGGGATAGTTGGCAGGAGTAGGGTTGGGTATCGCTTGCCGAGCAGGGCCATGAGCAGTGACTATGACTGAAAGGAGAGGGTGGGGTGGAGTGAGAGACCCCGGTCCAAAAGATAACGTGGAACCTGCGAGGGTTGGGTGGGCTGGTGAAGCGAGCGGGAGTCTTCTAGCATTTGAAGAGCTTGAGAACTGACATGGTGCTGCTGCCGGAGACCCATCTGAGGGTAGAGGACCAGGTTAGGCTTCGGAAGGGTTGGGTGAGTCAGGTGTGCCACTCGGGCAGGGTCAGTGGGGTAAGAGAGTTAGGTTTAAGATGGAGAAGGTAGTGGCTGACTAGGGTGACAGATACGGGTAACGGGTGCTTTGGAGGGGAGGCCGGTGGTGTTGGTTAGCGTGTATACCCGATTTGGGATAATGTGGGGTTCATGAAGAGTATGGTGGCTGCTGTACGAAATTGGGATACACATCAGTTACTATGAAGGGTGCTTGAACATAGTGCTGAATCCGAAGGTGGATGGATCTGAGCTGAGCTCGCCGACCCCCTCGGTGAAAGGGGGGGGAGGGGGGTGAAGCTGTTGGCTGTGTTCATGCGGTAAATCGGGGGGGGGGGGAAACGGATCCATGGAGGTTTTTACATCTACGAGGTAGGGACTATTCCTTCTTTTTGCCGGTGCATAATGTCTACTCGAGGATCGACTTCTTCATTATATATTGGGATTTATTTCCCTTTGTTTAGGGGTCTATTTTATTGGGATATTTGGAGGGGCTGGGTCTTTATGTTGGTGTTTTTTTTGGTATTGGGCCTGCGGTTGTTGTCTGAGGTGAGGAAAGCAGAACACTTGCCGTTTGTTAAGTCGGACCATGCTCCGCCTTTGGTGGGTATTGTCCTGGTGAAGGCGCTGGCGCAGAGACCAGCGTGGAGGTTGGATTTGGGGCTGCTGATAGATCCAAATTTTTGTGTAAAGATTGGAAACGTATGTAGGTCTGAATAGGAACGGTGAGGTCTCACTGTCAGTGGTGTGGGAGGTGCTGAAGGCTGTTTAAGGCTCAGGTGGACAGGGAGGCAAGAGAGGAGCGGCAGCGGCTGTTGGAGGAAATTTTGGAAGTGGATGATAAGTATGCGATGGATCCCACTTTAGAACGCTTGGTAAGGAGGAAGGAAGGAAGGAAGAAATAGCGAGATATCTGGATAGAAATTGTCCCATTGGGCAGACGCAGCCTGGTTCATGAAAGGCAGGTCACAGTTAAGTAATTTACTGGAATTCTTTGAGGACATTACAAGTGCGGTGGACAGTGGAGAACCAGTGGATGTGGTGTATCTGGATTTCCAGAAGGCATTCGACAAGGTGCCGCACAAATGGCTGTTGCATAAGATAAAGATGCATGGCGTTACGGGTAATGTATTAGCATGGATAGAGGATAAGTTAACTGACAGAAAGCAGGAGTGGGGATAAATGGGTGTTTTTCAGGTTGGTGATCACTAGTGGCTAGTGGTGTGCCTCAGGGATCAGCTTTGGGACCGCAGTTGTTTACAATTTACATAGATGATTTGGAGTTGAGGACCAAGTGTAATGTGTCAAAGTTCACAGATGACACTAAGATAAGTGCTAGAGCAAAGTGTGCAGAGGACACTGAAAGTCTGCAGGGGGATATCGATAGTTTAAGAGAGTGGGGAAGTGCCTAGCAGGTGGAGTTCAATGTTGTTAAATGTGAGGTCTTCCATTTTGGTAGGAATAACAGCATTTAAATGGTAAAAAATTGCAGCATTCTGTTGTGCTGAGGGACTTGGGTGTCGTGCATGAGTCGCAAATAGTTGGTTTGCAACAGGTAATTAAGAAGGCAAATGGAGACTTCCGGGTGCGGCGATGACCAGCTAAGCCGCACGTTTCGGCAGCTCCCGGTGGAACGGACTTTTGGGCTCTTAATAAGAGCCTTAACGGCTAAAAGCACTGTGCGGTAAACCAGAAGGGAATCCCCCCTGGATACGGATGGAAAAAGGAGAGGAAAGTGGCCAGATTGCGGTGGATCCTTTAGAGCAGCGGCAAGGAAGGCAAGCAAAAACCAAGATGGCGTCGGAAGGTGGCAGTTTAATATGGGGCCCTGAACAACACGAGTTTTTGAAACGCTGCGTGGAAGAGCTTAAAAAGGAGATGAAGAAGGAGCTGTTGGCCCCGATATTACAGGCGATCGAAGGGCTAAAGGATGAGCAAAAGACCCAGGAGCGGGAGCTTCGGGTCGTGAAGGCAAAGGCTGCCGAGAACGAGGACGATATACAGGGCCCGGTGGTGAAGACGGAGATGCACGAGGCACACCATAAACGATGTGTGGAAAGATTGGAGGTGCTGGAGAATAACGCGAGGAGGAATAATTTAAGGATTCTTGGTCTTCCTGAAGGTGCAGAAGGAACAGACGGCGGGGCATATGTGAGCACGATGCTGCACTCGTTAGTGGGAGCGGAGGCCCCGGCGGGTCCGCTGGAGGTGGAGGGAGCATACCGAGTGATGGCGCGAGGACTGAGAGCAGGAGAAATTCCTAGAGCCATAGTGGTGAGATTTCTCCGTTTTAAGGACAAAGAGATGGTCCTTAGATGGGCAAAGAAAACTCGGAGCAGTAGGTGGGAGAACGCGGTGATCCGCGTATATCAAGACTGGAGTGCGGAGGTGGCGAGAAGGAGGGCGAGCTTTAATCGGGCCAAGGCGTTGCTTCACAAAAAGAAGATAAAATTTGGAATGCTGCAACCGGCAAGACTGTGGGTCACATATTAAGGGAGGCACCACTACTTTGAGACGGCGGATGAGGCGTGGACTTTTATTGTGGAAGAAAAACTGGAATAAGCGGGTTACTAAAAAAGAACGTTTGAAACAAAGTGGTGGGGCGAGTATGGGGGGCGAAGAGGGGGGAAAAAGGGGGGGAAAGATGAATTTTATGTTATTAATCCTGCGATGCGGTAACTTTTCTCTCTTCCACAGGTGGTGGTGGAGGGAGGAAGGGAGGTGGAGGAGATGGGGCGTTGGCCATGGGGGGCGGGGCCAAAAGGGAAGCATGGGCTTTGCTCCCGCGCTATGATAACCATGGCGGGAATAGGGAAGCAGGAAGGAGGGGGCGTCGCACGGTGCGAGCCGAGGTCACGGGGGGAAGCCGAGGTCGGCCAGAGTTTGCTGACTTCTGGGAGCAACATGGGGGGTGTAACTACGCTAGTGGGGGATCTAGCGGGGGGGGGGGGTGGGAGGGGGGAGTTACTGGGTTGCTGCTGCTGGGGAGAGGGGGGAGCCGGAATGGGGTGGGGTGGGCGGGGGGGGGGGGGGGGGGGGGGGGGGGGGCGCCGCCTGGGGGGGACACGGCTGCGTGGGAACCGGGGGAGGAGCTGGAAAAAGGGGATGGCTAATCGACAAGGGGGGGTAAAAAGCCCCCCAACCCGGTTGATCACGTGGAATGTGAGAGGGCTGAACGGGCCGATAAAGAGGGCACGAGTACTCGCACACCTTAAGAAACTTAAGGCAGACGTGGTTATGTTACAAGAGACGCACTTGAAACTTATAGACCAGGTTAGACGACGCAAAGGATGGGTGGGGCAGGTGTTTCATTCGGGGCTAGATGCGAAAAACAGGGGGGTGGCTATACTAGTGGGGAAGCGGGTTATGTTTGAGGCAAAGACCATAGTGGCGGATAGCGGGGGCAGATATGTGATGGTGAGTGGCAAATTACAGGGGGAGGCGGTGGTCTTGGTAAACGTATATGCCCCGAACTGGGATGATGCCAATTTTATGAGGCGCATGCTAGGATGCATCCCGGACCGAGAGGTGGGAAAGTTGGTAATGGGGGGAGATTTTAATACGGTGCTGGAGCCAGGGCTGGACAGGTCGAGATCCAGGACTGGAAGGAGGCCGGCTGCAGCCAAGGTGCTTAAAGATTTTATGGAGCAGATGGGAGGAGTAGACCCGTGGAGATTTAGCAGACCTAGGAGTAAGGAGTTTTCGTTTTTCTCCTATGTCCACAAAGTTTATTCGCGAATAGACTTTTTTGTTTTCGGAAGGGCGTTGATCCCGAAGGTGAGGGGGACGGAGTATACGGCTATAGCCATTTCGGATCATGCTCCACATTGGGTAGACTTGGAGATAGGGGAGGATACAGAAGGGCGTCCACCCTGGAGAATGGACATGGGACTAATGGCAGATGAAGGGGTGTGTCTAAGGGTGAGGGGGTGCATTGAAAATACTTGGAACTCAATGATAACGGGGAGGTCCAGGTGGGAGTGGTCTGGGAGGCGCTGAAGGCAGTGGTTAGAGGGGAGCTGATATCAATAAGGGCACATAAAGGAAAGCAGGAGAGTAGGGAACGGGAGCGGTTGCTGCAAGAACTTCTGAGGGTGGACAGGCAATATGCGGAGGCACCGGAGGAGGGACTGTACAGGGAAAGGCAAAGGCTACACGTAGAATTTGACTTGCTGACAACGGGTACTGCAGAAGCACAGTGGAGGAAGGCACAGGGTGTACAGTATGAGTATGGGGAGAAGGCGAGCAGGTTGCTGGCCCATCAATTGAGGAAAAGGGGAGCAGCGAGGGAAATAGGGGGAGTGAGGGATGAGGAAGGAGAGATAGAGCGGGGAGCGGAGAGAGTGAATGGAGTGTTCAAGGCATTCTATAAAAGATTATACGAAGCTCGGCCCCCGGATGGGAAGGAGAGAATGATGTGCTTCCTGGACCGGCTGGAATTTCCTAAGGTGGAGAAGCAGGAGAGGGTGGGACTGGGAGCACAGATCGAGATAGAGGAAGTAGTGAAAGGAATTAGGAGTATGCAGGCCTGAAAGGCACCGGGACCGGATGGATTTCCAGTCGAATTTTATAGGAAATATGTGGACTTGCTTGCCCCGATACTGATGAGAACCTTTAATGAGGCGAAGGAAAGGGGACAGCTGCCCCCGACTATGTCGGAGGCAACGATATCGCTTCTCCTAAAGAAGGAAAAAGACCCGCTGCAATGCGGGTCCTAAGACCTATTTCCCTCCTAAATGTAGACGCTAAGATTCTGGCCAAGGTAATCATAGATTATCATAGAATTTACAGTGCAGAAGGAGGCCATTCGGCCCATCGGGTCTGCACCGACTCTTGGAAAGAGCACCCTACCCAAGGTCAACACCTCCACCCTATCCCCATAACCCAACCCAACACTAAGGGCAATTTTGGACACCAAGGGCAATTTATCATGGCCAATCCACCTAACCTGCACATCTTTGGATTGTGGGAGGAAACCGGAGCACCCGGAGGAAACGCACACATGGGGAGGATGTGCAGACTCCGCACAGACAGTGACCCAAGCGGGAATCGAACCTGGGACCCTGGAGCTGTGAAGCAATTGTGCTATCCACTATGCTACCGTGCTGCCCATGTAATGGCAATGAGGATAGAGGATTGTGTCCCGGGGTAGTCCATGAGGACCAAACTGGGTTTGTGAAGGGGAGACAGCTGAATACGAATATACGGAGGCTGCTAGGGGTAATGATGATGCCCCCACCAGAGGGGGAAGCGGAGATAGTGGTGGTGATGGATGCCGAGAAAGCATTTGATAGAGTGGAGTGGGATTATTTGTGGGAGGTGTTGAGGAGATTTGGCTTTGGAGATGAGTATATTAGATGGGTACAGCTGCTGTATAGGGCCACGATGGCGAGCGTGGTCACGAATGGACGGGGGTCTGCGTATTTTCGGCTCCATAGAGGGACGAGGCAGGGATGTCCTCTGTCCCCGTTACTGTTTGCACTGGCGATTGAGCCCCTGGCAATAGCATTGAGGGGTTCCAGGAAGTGGAGGGGAGTACTCAGGGGAGGAGAGGAACACCGGGTATCTCTTTACGCGGACGATTTATTGGTGTATGTGGCGGACCCGGTGGAGGGGATGCCAGAGATAATGCGGATACTTGGGGAGTTTGGAGAATTTTCAGGATATAAGCTGAACATGGGGAAAAGTGAGCTGTTTGTGGTGCATCCAGGGGAGCAGAGCAGAGAAATAGAGGACTTACCGCTGAGGAAGGTAACAAGGGACTTTCGCTACTTGGGGATCCAGATAGCCACGAATTGGGGTACATTGCATAGGTTAAACTTAACGCGGTTGGTGGAACAGATGGAGGAGGACTTCAAGAGATGAGACATGGTATCCCTGTCACTGGCAGGGAGGGTACAAGCGGTTAAAATGGTGGTCCTCCCGAGATTCCTCTTTGTGTTTCAGTGCCTCCCGGTGGTGATTACGAAGGCTTTTTTCAGAAGGATTGAGAAGAGGATCATGAGTTTTGTGTGGGCCGGGAAGACCCCGAGAGTGAGGAAGGGATTTTTGCAGCGTAGTAGGGATAGGGGGGGGGGGGGGGGGGGGCTGGCGCTACCGAGCCTGAGTGAGTACTACTGGGCCGCCAACATCTCAATGGTATGTACGTGGATGGGAGAAGAGGAGGGAGCGGCGTGGAAGAGATTGGAGAAGGCGTCCTGTAGGGGGACTTGCCTACAAGCCATGGTGACGGCGCCGTTGCCGTTCTCACCGAAGAAATACACCACAAGCCCGGTGGTGGTGGCTACTCTGAAAATTTGGGGGCAATGGAGACGGCATAGGGGAAAGACGGGAGCCTCGGTGTGGTCCCCGATAAGAAATAATCATAGGTTTGCTCCGGGGAGAATGGATGGGGGATTTGGAACATGGCAAAGTGCAGGAGTAACACAATTAAGAGATCTGTTTGTAGATGGGACGTTTGCAAGTCTGGGAGCGCTGACCGAAAAATATGGGTTGCCCCAAGGGAATGCATTCCGGTGTATGCAACTGAGGGCTTTTGCGAGGCAACAGGTGAGGGAATTCCCGCAGCTCCCGACGCAGGAGGTGCAGGACAGAGTGATCTCAAAGACATGGGTGGGGGACGGTAAGGTATCAGACATATATAGGGAAATGAGGGACGAGGGGGAGATTATGGTAGATGAGCTGAAAGGGAAATGGGAAGAAGAGCTGGGGGAGGAGATTGAGGAGGGGCTGTGGGCTGATGCCCTAAGTAGGGTAAACTCATCGTCCTCGTGTGCCAGGCTAAGCCTGATACAATTTAAGGTGTTACACAGGGCGCATATGACTGGAGCACGGCTCAGTAAATTTTTTGGAGTAGAGGATAGGTGTGCGAGATGCTCGAGAAGCCCAGCGAATCACACCCACATGTTCTGGTCATGTCCGGCACTACAGGGGTTTTGGGTGGGGGTGACAAAGGTGCTTTCGAAGGTGGTGGGGGTCCAGGTCGAACCAAGCTGGGGGTTGGGTATATTCGGGGTTGCAGAAGAGCCGGGAGTGCAGGAGGCGAAAGAGGCTGATGTTTTGGCCATTGCGTCCCTAGTAGCCCGGCGCAGGATACTGTTGATGTGGAAGGAAGCCAAGCACCCGGGGGTGGAGACCTGGATAATTGACATGGCAGAGTTTATAAAGCTGGAACGGATTAAGTTCGCCCTAAGGGGATCGGCTCAAGGGTTCACCAGGCGGTGGCAACCGTTCGTCGAATACCTCACAGAAAGATAGAGGGAATGGAAAAGAAGAAGACAGCAGCAGCAACCCGCGGGGGGGGGGGGGGGGGGGGGCGGAGGAACCAGAGGGATTCTCAGGGATGTTAATATATAAGTATAATATGTATAGGTTGTTGTTATAGATAATTGTATATTGGACTGTTAAAACATATTTTTGGAGAATATTTATCTGGGACAAGGCAGTTGCCATTTAGTTTTCTTTTTGTTTTTATATTATTTATTTCTTGTTTATAAAACTGGCCATTGTTATTTATATTGTGATATTACTGTGTAAAGGATACACAATGTACTGTGATGGTTGGCCAAAAATTTTCAATAAAATATTTAAAAAAAGAAAAAGAAGGCAAATGGAATTTTGTCCTTCATTGCGATGAGAGATGGTGTTTAAAAGCAGGGCGGTTATGTTGCACCTGTATAGGGTGCTGGTGAGACCACACCTGGAGTACTGTGTGCAGTTTTGGTCTCCTTACTTGAGAAAGGATGTACTGGCACTGGGGTTGGTGCAGAGGGGATTCACTAGTTGATTACTTTTTCACCCTAAGGGTTGTAAATCTGTGGAATTCCTGCCCAGTGAAGCAGTTGAGGCTACCTCGTTGAATGTTTTTAAGGCAAAGATAGATTTTTGAACAGTAAAATAATTATGGGTTATGGTGAGCGGGCGGTAAGTGGAGCTGAGTCCACAAAAGATCAGCCATGATCTTATTGAATGGCGGAGCAGGCTCGAGGGGCCAGATGGCCTACTCCTGGTTCTTCCATTCTTATTTTCTTATTATGAATTCTGGCATGGCGTTTGACCTTCTGTCCAGAGGGAAGGCGCTTCGGTAATTAAGGCGGGTGAAGGGGGTAGTATATGAATATGGGGAGAAGGCCAGTTGTTTGCTGACGGGCTTGCTCTGCCAGAAAGCGACTGTACGAGAGATTGTTCGGGTTTGGGATGGGGCAGGGAGTTGGTGCTGACACCGATGCAGGTTAACAGGCGTTTGAGGAGTTTTATAAAAAGTTGTATAGGTCGGAGCCTCCAAGGGATAAGTCGGATACGAGGGATTTTTGGGAGAGGTTGAAGTGTCCTAGGGTAGGAGGGGAAGAGAGGGCTTGGCTGGAAGAGCCAGTGGGAATGGAGGAGGTTTGGGTGGCGAAAGGGAAGATGCAAACGGGCAAGACACTGGGCGGGATGGGTTCCTGGTGAAGTTTTATGAAAAGGTTCTGGATGGGCTGGCACCACTGTTGGTGGAAATGTTAAAAGATGCTGTGGCTAAGGGGGTGCTCCCGGAGACGATGGGACAGGCATCCATCTCGTTGTTGGTAAAAAAGGATAAGGACCTGCTAGACTGTGGGTCGTATAGGCCAATATCTCTGCCAAATGTGGATGCCAAGATCCTGGCCAATGTGTTGCCACCTTAAACCACCTTAAACTGGATTAAGCTAAGCCTGGCACATGATGAAGAGGAATTGACCCTATCTAGGGCATCCAGCTCCCCACCTAGCACCTCCTACCATTTGCCCTTAAGCTCCTCTACTGGGGCTTCCTCCGCCTCCTGAAGTTCCCGGTAGATGTCTAAAACCTTCCCCTCCCCTACCCAGGTGCCGGAGACCACCCTATCCTGTATCCTGCGTGGGGGTAGCAGCGGGAATGATACCACCTGTTTATTCAGAAAGATGCGTACCTGAAGGTATCTGAAAGCATTTCCATGGGGCAAACTGAATTTCTCCTCCAGCGTTTTCAGGCTTGGAAAGGTCCCGTCTATGAACAGGTCCCCCATCCTTTTA
This sequence comes from Scyliorhinus torazame, assembly GCF_047496885.1. Taxonomy (NCBI): domain Eukaryota; kingdom Metazoa; phylum Chordata; class Chondrichthyes; order Carcharhiniformes; family Scyliorhinidae; genus Scyliorhinus; species Scyliorhinus torazame. The sequence continues at coordinate 138,838,473 of NC_092718.1, forward strand.
ATGCCTGCCCTATGCCAGCTTTGAAACCCTCCGTCTATCTTGCCTGGGACAAATCTGTGATTATTACGTATCGGGGTCCAGACTGAGGCCCCCTCCACCCCCCCCGTGCCTTCTCCACTGACCCCAGATCTTTAATGCCGTCACCACCACCGGACTAGAGGAGCAGCAGGCCGGCGAGAACGGCAGAGGTGCCTTTACAAGTGCCCCTAGGCTGGTAGCTTTACATGAGGCCGCCTCTAACCGCTCCCACGTCGACCCCTCCTCCAATACCCATTTCCTAATCATGGCTATGTTAGCCGCACAATATTAGCTACAAAGGCTCGGCAGCACCAGCCCCCCACAGACTGCGCTCCAGGTACAGTCTCTTTACTTGCGAGGTCTTATTTGCCCATACGAATCCCGAGATGATCTTGTTCACCCGCTTAAAGAAGGACTTAGGGATGAAGATGGGAAGGAACTGGAAGACGAACAGAAATCTGGGGAGGACCGTCATCTTAACGGTCTGCACCCTTCCCGCTAGAGTTGCGGGAGCATGTCCCACCTTTTGAAGTCCCTCTCCATCTGCTCTACCAGCGAGATAGATTAAGCTTGTGGAGGGCATCCCATTTTCGAGCCACCTGTATCCCAAGGTACTAAAAGCTCTTCTCGACCAACATCAGCGGAAGCTCTCCCAGTCCCTTCTCCTGCCCCTTAGCTTGGATCACGAACATCTCGCTTTTCTTCTCGTTTAGTTTGTACCCCGAGAAATTGCCAAAGTCCCTCAGAATCTGCATGACCTCCGCCATCCCCTCTAGTGGGTCTGAATATACAGGAGCAGATCACACACATAAAGCGAGACCTGATGCTCCAACCCCCGCCAGTTCTTTGAAGTCCGCAGCGCTATAGCCAGCGGCTCTATCGCAAGGGCAAATAATAATGGGGAGAGGGGGCACCCCTGCCTCGTCCCCCGGTGGAGACTAAAGTATTCCGACCTCACCCTGTTCCTGCACACACTTGCCACGGGGGCCTGGTAGAGTAGCTGGACCCAACCTATGAACCCCTCACCGAATCCGAACCTTCTTAGCGCTTCCCACAGGTACTCCCATTCCATCCGGTCAAAGGCTTTCTCCGCGTCCATTGCTGCCACCAGTTCTGCCTCACCGCCCTCTGAGGGCACCATGATGATGTTTAGGAGCCTCCGTACATTGGAATTCAATTGCCTGCCCTTGATGAAGCCTGTCTGATCCTCCCCTATCACCCCAGGGACACTGTCCTCACTCCTAGCAGCGAAGATCTTGGCCAGCAGTTTGGCGTCTACGTTCAGGAGCGATATCGGTCCATAAGATCCACACTGTAGCGGATCTTTCTCTCGCTTGAGGACGAGTAAAACCGAAGCCTGTGACCTTGTTGGGGGGAGGGTCCCTCTCTCTTTGGCCTCATTGAAGGTCCTTAGTAGGAGTGGGCACAGCAGTTCCGAAAATTTCTTGTAGCTCCAGTATACAGGAGGTTGAGAGTAGTGAGGTTTCAAAGTTGCAGGAGTGTACCGGCAGGCAGGAAGGTGGTTTAAAGTGTGTCTTCTTCAATGCCAGGAGCATCCGGAATAAGGTGGGTGAAATTGCGGCATGGGTTGGTACCTGGGACTTCGATGTTGTGGCCATTTCGGAGACATGGATAGAGCAGGGACAGGAATGGTTGTTGCAGGTGCCGGGGTTTCGATATTTCAGTAAGCTCAGGGAAGGTGGTAAAAGAGGGGGATCGGGTGGCATTGTTAGTCAAGGACAGTATTATGGTGGCAGAAAGGATGTTTGATGAGGACTCGACTACTGAGGTAGTATAGGCTGAGGTTAGAAACAGGAAAGGAGAGGTCACCCTGTTAGGGGTTTTCTATAGGTCTCCGAAAAGTTCCAGAGATGTAGAGGAAAGGATTGCAAAGATGATTCTGGATAGGAGCGAAAGCAACAGGGTAGTTATGGGGGACTTTAACTTTCCAAATATTGACTGGAAACGCTATAGTTCGAGTACTTTAGATGGGTCTGTTTTTGTCCAATGTGTGCAGGAGGGTTTCCTGACACAATATGTAGATAGGCCAACGAGAGACGAGGCCATATTGGATTTGGTACTGGGTAATGAACCAGTGCAGGCGTTAGATTTGGAGGTAGGTGAGCACTTTGGTGATAGTGAACACAATTCAATTAAGTTTACTTTAGTGATGGAAAGGGATAGGTACATACCGCAGGGCAAGAGTTATATCTGGGGGCAATATCTGCGATGAGGCAAGACTTAGGATGCATCGGATGGAGAGGAAAACTGCAGGGGATGGGCACAATGGAAATGTGAAGCTTGTTCAAGAAACAGCTACTGCGTGTCCTTGATAAGTATGTACCTGTCAGGCAGGGAGGAAGTGGTCGAGCAAGGGAACCGTGGTTTACTAAAGCAGTCGAAACACTTGTCAAGAGGAAGAAGGATGCTTATGTAAAGATGAGACATGAAGGTTCAGTTAGGGCGTTCGAGAGTTACAAGTTAGCTGGGAAGGACCTAAAGAGAGAGCTAAGAAGAGCCAGGAGGGGACATGAGAAGTCTTTGGCAGGTAGGATCAAGGATAACCCTAAAGCTTTCTACAGATACGTCACGAATAAAAGAATGACTAGGATAAGAGTAGGGCCAGTCAAGGACAGTAGTGGGAAGTTGTGCTTGGAGTCCGAGGAGATAGGAGAGGTGCTAAATGAATATTTTTCGTCAGTATTCACACAGGAAAAAGACAATGTTGTCGAGGAGAATACTGAGATTCAGGCTACTAGACTAGAAGGGCTTGAGGTTCATAAGGAGGAGGTGTTAGCAATTCGGGAAAGTGTGAAAATAGATAAGTCCCCTGGCCGGATGGGATTTATCCTAGGATTCTCTGGGAAGCTAGGGAGGAGATTGCTGAGCCTTTGGCTTTGTACTTTAAGTCATCTTTGTCTACAGGAATAGTGCCAGAAGACTGGAGGATAGCAAATGTTGTCCCCTTGTTCAAGAAGGGGAGTAGAGACAACCCTGGTAACTATAGACCAGTGAGCCTTACTTCTGTTGTGGGCAAAATCTTGGAAAGGTTTATAAGAGATAGGATGTATAATCATCTGGAAAGGAATAATTTGATTAGAGATAGTCAACACGGTTTTGTGAAGGGTAGGCCGTGCCTCACAAACCTTATTGAGTTCTTTGAGAAGGTGACCAAACAGGTGGATGAGGGTAAAGCAGTTGATGTGGTGTATATGGATTTCAGTAAAGCGTTTGATAAGGTTCCTCACGGTAGGCTACTGCAGAATATACAGAGGCATGGGATTCAGGGAGATTTAGCAGTTTGGATCAGAAATTGGCTAGCTGGAAGAAGACAAAGGGTGGTGGTTGATGGGAAGTGTTCAGACTGGAGTCCAGTTACTAGTGGTGTACCACAAGGATCTGTTTTGGGGCCACTGCTGTTTGTCATTTTTATAAATGACCTGGAGGAGGGCGTAGAAGGATGGGTGAGTAAACTAAAGTCGGTGGAGTTGTGGACAGTGTGAAGGATGTTACAAGTTACAGAAGGACATAGATAAGCTGCAGCGCTGGGCTGAGAGGTGGCAAATGGAGTTTAATGCAGAAAAGTGTGAGGTGATTCATTTTGGAAGGAATAACAGGAAGACAGAGTACTGGGCTAATAGTAAGATTCTTGGCAGTGTGGATGAGCAGAGAGATCTTGGTGTCCATGTACGTAGATCCCTGAAAGTTGCTACCCAGGTTGAGAGGGTTGTTAAGAAGGCGTACGGTGTGTTAGCTTTTATTGGTAGAGGGATTGAGTTTCGGAGCCATGAGGTCATGTTGCAGCTGTACAAAACTCTGGTGCGGCCGCATTTGGAGCATTGCGTGCAATTCTGGTTGCCGCATTATAGGAAGGAATTGGAAGCATTGGAAAGGGTGCAGAGGAGATTTACCAGAATGTTGCTGGTATGGAGGGAAGATCTTATGAGGAAAGGATGAGGGACTTGAGGCTGTTTTCATTAGAGAGAAGAAGGTTAAGAAGTGACTTAATTGAGGCATACAAGATGATCAGAGGATTGGATAGGGTGGACAGTGAGAGCCTTTTTCCTCAGATGGTGATGTCTAGCACGAGGGGACGTAGCTTTAAATTGAGGGGAGATAGATATAGGACAGATGTCAGAGGTAGGTTCTTTACTTAGAGAGTAGTATGGGCATGGAATTCCCTGCCTGCAACAGTAGTGGACTCGCCAACACTAAGGGCATTCAAATGGTCATTGGATAGACATATGGACGATAAGGGAATAGTGTAGACCATAAGACCATAACATCAAGGAGCGGAAGTAAGGCTATTTGGCCCATCGAGTCCACTCCTCCATTCAATCATGGCTGATTTCAACTCCATTTACCCGCTCTCTCTCCATAGCCCTTAATTCCTCGTGTAGATGGGCTTTAGAGTGGTTTCACAGGTCGGCGCAACATCGAGGGCCGAAGGGCCTGTACTGCGCTGTAATGTTCTATGTTCTAATTCTGCAGGGTAGACATCCGGCCCCGGGGTTTTGCCCAACTGCATGTTCCCTAAACCCTTTACCATCTCCTCCAGCTCTGTCGGGGCCCCCAGAACCTCCACCAGATCCTCTTCCACCTTTGGGAACCTCAGTTGGTCCATGAATTGCTTCATCCCCTCCCCTCCCCTGTCGGGGGCTCTGACTCATACAATTTACCGTAAAACGCCCTAAAAACTTTGTTCACCCCCTCTGGGTCTTTGACCGTGTTGCCCTCCTTATCCCGTACTTCCCCAATTTCCCTGGCCGCATCCCTCTTGCGAAGTTGGTGCGCCAGCATTCTACTCGCTTTCTCCCCGTATTCGTAGACAGACCCTTTGGCCTTCCTCAGCTGTCGAATTCTGCCAGCAGCCTCCGGCGCTCTTTCAGTAGCCCCGTCTCGGGGGTCTCCGCGTAGCTCCTGTCTACTCTGAGTATCTCCCCGACTAACCCTTCTCCCTCCGCTCTTTCTCTCTTCTCTCTATGGGACCTGATAGAGATCAACTCCCCTCTGATAACTGCCTTCAGGGCCTCCCACACCGTGGACGCCGCTACCTCCCCTGTATCATTAGTTTCCAGGTAATCCTTGATTTTCTTCCTTATCCGCCCACAAACCTCGTCGTCTGCCAGCAGCCCCACATCTAGCCTCCATAGTGGGGGCTGACCTCTCTCCGCCACAAGACGCAAATCCACCCAGTGTGGAGCATGATCGGAGGCTGCAATGTCCGAGTATTCTGTCCCCACCATCCTATGGATCAACGCCCTGCCCATCGCAAATAAATCTATGCGGGAGTAGACTTTGTGGACATGGGAAAAGAAAGAGAACTCTTTCGCCCTCGGTCGAGCGAATCTCCACGTGTCTACGCCCCCCATCTTGAATCCCCTCAGTTCTTTAGCCGCCGCAGGTTGCTTCCCCAACCTGGGGTTTGACCGGTCCAGTGCAGGGTCCATAACTGTTTTAAAGTCACCCCCCATAATCAGCTTGTTTGAGTCTAAGTCTGGAATTTTACCCAGCGTGCGTCTCATAAATTCCATGTTGTCCCAGTTCGGGGCATAAACATTCACTAGCACCACCTGAGTCCCCTATAGTTTCCTGCTGACCATTATGTATCTGCCCCCCTTGTCAGCTACAATATTCCCTGCCTCAAAAGCCACCCATTTGCTGACCAGGATCGCTACTCCTCTGGTCTTTGAATCCAGCCCCGAATGGAACACCTGGCCCACCCACCCTTTTCTCAACCTTGTTTGGTCCGCAAGTTTTAGGTGCGTCTCCTGTAGCATGGCTACGTCTGCCTTTAACCCCTTTAGGTGCGAGAACACGTGAGCCCTCTTGACCGGCCCATTCAGGCCCCGCACATTCCACATGATCAGCCTAGATGGGGGGCTGGACACTCCCCCTCCCCTGCTGACTAGTCATCTCCCTTTTACGGCCAGCCACGAGCCCGCGTCCCCCGCTTTTTCGAGCCCTCCCATTGGAGGCCCACCCCTCCGACTCTCCCTCTGTTCCCCCATGTTGGCACCTTTTCTGACAGCCAAGCAGCATCCCACCCCCCTCTCCCTCCCAGCAACCCCGTGATCCCAAATCCCCAAGTCAAGCACCCGCTTGACACTGGCTCTCCCCCCATTACGCTTCCGTGAGTCAGCTGATCCATGCTGACCCCGACCGCTCCCGCCGCTGTCTCCGATTACTCAGGTGCCTCATTTTGAGGGGCCCCTCCCTCCCTATGGAAAGCCCAACTTATCTGCTTCAGCGGCCCCCAAAGAACATTTTCCGCACCCCTCCCCCCAGCAAAACAAACAGCAAACCCCGGCCCCATCAAAGAAACGGCTCCAGCTACCAGGAGAGCAGCCCCATGTGTAGGGCCCCCCTCCTCCCTCTGCGACCGAGTTCTGCAAAAGCCGAAAACATGGCCGAAGAAACAGGGAACAAACAAAAATAAGAGGAAACAACATAATGTTGCTATCTCCGGCTACTCGGCAATTACGGTCCCCACCAGAGCAACATCCCAGTGCGGCTGTGTGATGGTATGTATTAGGGGTATTAAGGTACCCAGTGATGCCGAGAGGCTATTGGTGGATAGACACTGGGTCCCGATTGAATCAGCCGCCTACTAGCTCCACCCAGTAAGGCGGAGTATAAGAGCCCGGGTTCTCCCAGCAGCCGCATTCTGTAACTGTGCTGCTGGGGAACAAGTCTGCGTAATAAAGCCATCGTTCGACTCCTTCTCATCTCGTCTCATGAGTGAGTGATTGTGCTACAATTTATTACGCAAACTTTAAAGGATATGGAGCTTCGAATCATGTGTGATTGGGAGTGTCTGCGAATCAGCCCCCACGCGGCAAACTCAGCGGCCACTTTTAAACATTGGTTAGTGTGTTTTCATGGATACCTCCGAACAGCCCCCGGCATACCTACAGAGGAACAGAAAATGCAGGTCCTGCTTGCCAGGGTGAGCCCGGAAATCTACACGCTCATAGAGGATGCGAACGATTTCCAGGCGGCGCTCGCCATGCTGATAGGAATCTACGTTCGGCCCGTCAACCAGGTCTACGCATGCCACCTGTTCGCGACGAGACGGCAAAGCCCCGGGGAATCGCTGGACGAATTCTACAGTGCGCTGTTAATACTGGGGAGAAACTGCAACTGCCCATCGGTTTCGGCTAACAAACACACAGAGCTACTGGTCCGAGATGCTTTCGTGGCAGGTATGCTTTCATCCCAAATTCGCCAGCGATTGCTGGAAAGAGACGCACTAGGCCTCAAAGAGGCGCGGGCCCTCGCTGCCTCGTTCGATGTGGCATCGCAGAACGCCCGTGCCTATGCCCCCGACCGCGCGGCAGCCCCTTGGGCACCGTGGACATCGACCGAACCCCCGGGACCCCCCGCCCCCCCGCAGGCCTGCGCTGCCAGAGCGGCAGATCCCCCGGGGGGGGGGCCCCCGCTGCTACTTTTGTGGGCAAGGGAAACACCCCCGAACTTGCTGCCCGGCCCACTCGGCCCTCTGTAAAGGGTGCGGCAAAAAAGGGCACTTTTTAGCATTGTGCAATCTCCGGGGAAGAACCCCAAACTCAATCCCCCCCCCCCCCCCCCAGCAATCCACGTGCGGCCAGCGGGCACCGCCATCTTGGGTCCCGGACTCCATGTGGGAGGGATGGGCGCCGCCATTTTGGGCTCCTCAGGCAACGTGCGATCCATGGGCAGCGCCATCTTGTCCACCCCCGACCGTGTGCGACCCGTGGACGGCCCCACGGGGCCTGAAGAAAACGCCCCGATGCAGAAACTACGACTGGCTTCTGTGACCCTGGACCAGTCGCGGCCCCGAACGCTTCAAACAGCAGCAACGACAGTATTTGTAAACGGGTACGAGACGCCCTGCCTGATCGACTCTGGGAGCACGGAGAGTTTTATTCATCCCGATACGGTAAGACGCTGTTCCCTACCGATCCACCCAAGTAATAAAAAAACATTTCTGGCGGCAGGGTCCCATTCTGTAGAGATAAAAGGGTTCTGCATCGCGAACTTCACGGTGCAGGGGAGGGAGTTCAAGAACTACCGGCTTTACGTTCTTCCCCACCTCTGCGCTGCCACACTCCTGGGATTGGATTTTCAGTGTAACCTCCAGAGTTTAACGTTTAAATTCGGCGGCCCTGTACCCCCACTCACTACCTGCAGCCTCGCGACACTCAAGGTCGATCCGCCTTCCCTGTTCGCGAACCTCACCCCGGATTGCAAACCAGTCGCCACTAGGAGCAGACGATACAGCGCCCAGGACCGATCTTTTGTCCGGTCAGAAGTCCAGCGGCTGCTGAGGGAAGGCATAATCTAGGCCAGCAATAGTCCCTGGAGAGCTCAGGTGGTAGTTGTAAAGACCGGGGAGAAGCAGAGGATGGTCATAGACTATAGTCAAACCATCAATAGGTACACGCAACTGGATGCGTACTCTCTCCCCCGCATATCCGACATGGTCAATCGGATTGCACAGTACAAGGTCTTTTCCACGGTGGACCTTAAGTCCGCCTATCACCAGCTCCCCATCCGCCCGAGCAACCGCAAATACACTTCTTTCGAAGCAGATGGGCGGCTCAATCATTTTTTAAGGGTTCCATTCGGCGTCACTAACGGGGTCTCGGTCTTCCAACGGGAGATGGACCGAATGGTTGACTGGTACGGTTTGCGGGCCACGTTCCCGTACCTCGACAACGTCACCATCTGCGGCCACGACCAGCAGGACCACGACGCCAACCTCCACAAATTCCTCCAGACCACGAACGCCCTGAATCTCACATACAACAGGGAGAAATGCGTGTTTAGCACCGACCGTCTAGCCATCCTCGGCTACGTAGTGCGAAATGGAGTGATAGGCCCAGACCTCGAATGCATGCGCCCCCTCATGGAGTTCCCCCTCCCCCACTGCTCCAAGGCCCTGAAACGCTGCCTGGGCTTTTTCTTTTATTACGCCCAGTGGGTCCCCAACTACGTAGACAAGGCCCGTCCGCTAATCTAGTCCACAGTTTTTCCCCTGTCGACAGAGGCCCGCCAGGCCTTCAGCTGCATCGAAGCGGATATCGCAAAGGCCACGATGCACGCAATCAACGAGTCCCTCTCCTTCCAAGTCGAGAGCGACGCGTCCGACGTAGCTCTGGCGGCCACCCTCAACCAAGCGGGCAGACCCGTGGCCTTTTTTTCACGCACCCTCCACGCTTCAGAAATACGCCACTCCTCAGTGGAAAAGGAGGCCCAGGCCATAGTGGAAGCTGTGCGGCATTGGAGGCATTACCTGGCCGGTAGGAAATTCACTCTTCTCACAGACCAACGGTCGGTTGCCTTCATGTTCGATAATGCACAGCAGGGCAAGATCAAGAACGACAAGATCTTGCGGTGGAGGATTGAACTCTCCACCTATAACTATGAGATCTTGTATCGTCCCGGAAAGCTGAACGAGCCTTCCGATGCCCTATCCCACGGCACATGTGCCAACGCACAAGTGGACCGTCTCCGAACCCTCCACGAGGACCTCTGCCACCCGGGGGGTCACTCGGTTCTATCACTTCGTAAAGACCAGCAACCTGCCCTACTCCATCGAGGACGTCAGGACAGCCACCAGGAATTGCCAAATCTGCGCGGAGTGCAAGCCGCATTTCTACCGGCCAGATAAAGCGCACCTGATAAAGGCTTCCCGCCCCTTTGAGCACCTCAGTCTGGACTTCAAAGGCCCCCTCCCCTCCACCGATCGCAACACGTACTTCCTGAACGTGATTGACGAATACTCCCGGCTCCCTTTCGCCATCCCCTGTCCCGACACGACCGCGGCCACAGTCATTAGAGCCCTCGGCACCATCTTTACACTGTTCGGTTTCCCCGCCTACATACATAGCGATAGGGGGTCCTCCTTCATGAGCGACGAACTGCATCAATTCCTGCTCAGCAAGGGCATCGCCTCGAGCAGGACGACCAGTTACAACCCCCGGGGAAACGGACAGGTAGAGAGGGAGAACGGTACGGTCTGGAAGACCGTCCTGCTGGCCCTACGGTCCAGAAGTCTCCCAGTTTCCTGCTGGCAGGAAGTCCTCCCGGACGCCCTCCACTCTATCCGGTCGCTGCAGTGTACAACAACGAATCAAACACCTCACGAATGCCTCCTTGTCTTCCCTAGGAAGTCCTCCTCCGGAACGTCACTTCCGACCTGGCTGGCTGCCCCGGGACCCATCCTGCTCTGAAAGCATGTGCGGACGCACAAATCGGACCCGTTGGTCGAGAGGGTTCATCTCCTCCACGCGAACCCTCAATACGCCTACGTGGCGTACCCCCGACGGCCGACAGGACACGGTCTCCCTGCGGGACCTGGCACCCGCCGGAGCTCCATCCCCCCAACACCAGTCACCCCCTCTGGAGCTCCACACACACCCTCAACACCAATCACCCCCTCCCTCCCACCGGCGCACCCCACAGCCGCCCCCTTCCAGGGTGGATCGGTCCTTCCCCCGGCCCCGAGTAGGGGTATTGGAGCGGGAAGAGGCATCGCGATGCTCCCAGAGACGACGGGGCCCGAACCAGCTCCTGTATCACCACCGGGGCTAAGACGACCGGCGAGGACGACCAGGGCACCCATTCGACTCATTGAATCAGTATAGTAAAGCAAGAAATGCCTCTGTAAATACTTTTTTTTGGTTGCCCAGTAAAAGCGGCTTTGTAAGTAGTACTAGTAGTTGCTATCGGAGCGTAGCTGCCGTGTTAGCGGCATCCTAGGTACCGACTCTGTAAACCCCTATCACCATATGGCCCACTACCCCGCCGGGTCCTTTTTTAACAAGGGGTGAATGTGGTGGTATGTATTAGGGGTGTTAAGGTACCCTGTGATGCCAAGAGGCTATTGGTGGATAGACACTGGGTCCCGATTGGATCAGCCGCCTACTGGCTCCACGCAGTAAGGCGGAGTATAAGAGCCCGGGTTCTCCCAGCAACCGTATTCTGTAACTGTGCTGCTGGGGAACAAGTCTGCGTAATAAAGCCATCGTTCGACTCCATCTCGTCTCGTGAGTGAGTGATTGTGCTGCAGGCTGTCCTTTAGTTTGAGTCAAACTTTTCTTGCTTGATCAAATGCCATGCCGTGTCCGGTGTATCAAAGTATTGGTGGCGATCTTGATACGTGACCCACAGACCCGGATGCAGCAGCCCGAACTTCACCCCTTTGCTGTGGAGGGCCGCCCTAGCACGGTTGAATCCAGCGCGCCTCTTGGCCAGTTCTGCTCCCATGTCTTGGTAGAGCTGTCTTACGCTGTTCTCCCACCAACTGCTCCGCTCCTTTTAAGCCCATCGCAGGACTCGTTCCTTATCTGAGAAGCGGTGGAACCGTACCACCATTGCCTTCGGCGGTTCATTTGTTTTGGGCTTCCCTGCAAGGACCCTGTGCGCCTCACCCAGTTCCAGAGGCCGAGGGAACGCTTCTGGCCCCATCAGGGACCCCAATAACGCGGTCACGAATGCACTCGCGTCTGACCCCTCCGCACCCTCAGGTAGGTCCAGAATGCGCAGGTTCTGCCTCCTGGACCTGTTTTCAAGGTCTTCTAGCCTCTCCTGCCACCTCGTATATAGGGCGTCGTGTGCCTCCACCCTGACGGCCAGGCCCAGTATCTCGTCTTCATTATTCAAGAACCTTTTCTCAATCTCCTTGATCGTCTTCTCCTGCATTTTTTGGGTCTCAACCATTTTCTCCATTGGGGCCAGCATCTCCGTTTTCCGGTCAGCAAAGCAGCTTCTAAGGAACTCCTGCTGTTCCCGCGACCACTGGGCCCACGCTGCCTGATCCAAGCCGGCTGGCATTTTCTGATGCCGTGCCCGTTCCTGCCGCTTCTCGCTGGTCGATTGTTTGGCCGTCCTGCTCCTGGTCCCCTCATAAACTGCTGTGGGGAGCCTTCTTTTGCCCGCCAGTTTGCGTCGAAAAGGGGCCGTCAAAGCTCCTTGAAAGGGCCCGTTAGTGGCGGGAGCTGCCGAAAGCGCGACCTACCCGCGCTTGGCCGCCACTGGAAGTCTATGTTCTATGTATTTGTTTGCGGTGTTGGAGAGGTTTTGGATTAGGCCTAAGTTTGTGGCGTGGGTCAAATTGTGATAGAGGGAACCGATGGCGAGTGTGAACAGGAATGAGGTGAATTTGGGGTATTTTCAGTAACATAGGGGAACGAGGCAGGGTGCCCCATATCCTCCCCTCCTGTTTGCATTGGCGATGGAGCCCTTGGCCATTGTGCTGAAGTGATCGGATAATTGGAAGGGAATGTGAGGGGGTGCGGAGTGGAGCATAGGGTGTCTTTGTGTGCCGATGATTTGTTGTTGTCCATCTCCAACCCAGGTTCTACAGTGGGGATATAATGGGGCTGCACAGGAGATTCGGGGATTTTTCAGGTTATAAATTGAATCTTGCTCCATGTGTCTTTCTCCATGAAGGCAGAACTAAAGTCGTTGTTAATTGCTCTGCCATTTCTTTAGCTCACTATTACAAATTCTCCTGTTTTGGACTGTACGGGACCGATATTAGTCTTGGCTAATCTTTTTCTTACTACATACTTACAGAAGCTTTTACTGTCACTTATATGTTTACTCCCATACTCTATTTTTCCCCTCTTTAATCAATCCCTTGGTCGTCCTTTGCTGAATTATATACTGATCCCATATTCCATCTGCTTGCATAGCACGGCTCCCTGTGTGTGGATGTGAGTTGTTTTGGGCAAGTGTTAATGAGCTACCTTATGAATTTGTCTGTTGATCTTAAACTGGTTGTTAGTGTAGCTATCAGTGCACTCAGGGCTGTTCAGCTGGTGTTGCCGAATCACAGAATCAAATCTTAACAGTGGAGGTTTAGTTTTATAAAGTGCTGAGAACTATTGAAAGTGCTCAACAGTTTCAGTTCTTCATATGCATCACTGCGATACCTCAACATGAGTGCTATTACACATGATATTTGCAACATACTTTCCGTATCAAAGATAGAGCCGAGGGGTTTTGCAGTTTCCAATTCCTTGGAATACCTGGTAGCCTCTTCTTTTTTTCCCCAAAGCTTCTTCATTAAATGTATAAAAGTACATTTTGTCAAAGCTTTTGGCCTTTCACTCATCAGGGCAATGGCAGGAATACCAATGTCAGGAGAAACAACAACTTTATACTGAGTGCCAACTGGTTGGTAAGTAGACACTGATTGGCTGATGCGGTGCCATAAAAATGACGCTGACAACCAACTCAAAGTCGTCAGTCGGGCTCGCAGTGTGGTACCTTTGCATGTACTGGAAGCTACATATATTAATACACAGGGCCCTGTTCTTTGCAGATAGAAAGAACATGTACACACATTGCACACGTTTCAGCTAAACTCAATAAGCATAGCCATTCGCAGGACAATGCCTTGACCAGTTAGCGGTAAGTTGCCTGGTTTCAATTTCCAAATAATGCTTGGCAGTTAACTGTCAGTCACCATCAACTCGTGCATTCTCCATGACAATGGCTCTACCCATCCAACGGCAATAAGTTCACTTGCCAACCTTTCTTCTTTGTCAACTTTCGGTAATACTTGGGTTCTGTACGTCAAATGAATAAGTTATAGAAACACTGCTATGACACCCAGGGCGAGTGTGTGGTCAGTTCCAGCCCCACAAACCCTGGAGTCCCAACTTAAGTGAATTAACCAATAATTTGTATATTTTCCTGAGATCTTTGACCTTTGACTGCTCCAAGGACACCAAATTTATAAGTAAAACATTAAAAAGCTGTTTAGTTATATCAAGAGAAGAGATAAAAATGTAATGGTAACAGTAGAACAACGGTCTGCTAATCTAATGCTTCCCCTAACAGTGTCCCATCCTCCACCCGCACACACACAATAAAAACAAACAGCGAGGGAAGGATCAAAATAATGGGGATTAAACTGGAAATGAGAGATGAGTATTTTGGCTGCTGGGGTAACGGTCTTTGTAGGTGGCGATCTTCTAAGAGTGCATCGGTTAGCTTGGATCTTTTAGCATCTGCCTTCAATTAGACCCCGGAAGAAGCCGGCAGCCGGCGGCGGGGCGGGATTCAGGCCACCCCCCGGCGATTCTCCGGCCCGGCGGGGGGTCGAAGAATCCCGCCCCAGAACTCTTTTGAGCTGACTCACATAACTAATGGCATCATTTTAGTGTCGTATAGGAGTATCAGAAACATGGAAGATATAATATCGGTAATTGGTCAATCATTCTGCCAATATAAATAATTCCTAATTATTAATCATAATGTATGACTAATAATCATAGAACTATTATAATTACAGACATAAAAAGAAGGTCCAAATTAATAAATTGATTGCAGAATTAAGAACATTGCACTTTATAAGTAATTACAATACGTTGCACGATGTACTTTACATTTACAGAATAAAAGCAATAGGTCGCTTATTGTGTTATGAAGCATTTATTAAATGCTCATTTACATTATATTTCAGTGTTTTACAAAGTTAGGGATTGGGGCTATCTTGAAGCCTATTTGTTTGATGATGTTTGCAGAACGGTGTCCTCTCTGCTTAGGTTCACCACATAGGCACCCCTGCATGGGTGAGGCAGGCAGGGACGCTGGTTTCTACTTTTCTGTGCCAGAACGCTTTAATACTGAGGGACTTCTTTGTACCTTGGACATCCCCTGGCTCACCCACGTGCGGTTATGGGAAACTCTGATCTGGGAAACAAACCCAGAAATGACTTGGCTGGAAGCCTTCCCGCGCTGGAGAGGGCACGGTGTCTAAGTGTAAGCAGATTGCTGAGTTTAAACTGACAATGGTTGAAAGAGGAATTTGATTGAATTATGTTAATAAATGTCCAGGATAGGCGTCTCATTGGATATGGATTTCAGTGTGGTTGAACACGATGGTTGGAAGGGCCGGGGTTCCATTATGATCTGTGCAAAATAAGAGTGTAAAAGGAGTAAAAAAACAAAGCTATGTCAAGGCATAGGTACATCGGAGGCCATTCGACCCCTTAAGCCTGCTCCGCCATTCAATTAGGTGGTGGCTGATCTACTTCAACACCATTTTCCTGTACTATCCACATATCCCTTGATATCTTTGCTATCTAGAAATCTGTCGTCATCTGTCATGAACACGGTCACTGACTGAACCTCCTTTGCCCTCGCTGGGAGGGAGATCCAAAGATTCACCAGACTAAAATTCTTCCTCATCTCACTCACAAATGGCCTAACCGGTATTCTGAGACTGTGTCCTCTGGTTCTAGAATCCAACCTATAGGACCGGGACTGTTTAATTTGGGGGTGGGAGGAGGCGGGGTGGGGGGGCGGGGAGAAGTGAAGAAGACAGCAAGGAGAATAAGAAAAGTGATAGGCCGAGAAATCAAGGGCCAGTATCAGATAACGACACTGTAAAAAATAGTAGGGTTGGCGCATTCAAAATAAAATGGGTGAATTAGTGGCGTAGACAGATGTAAATGGGTATTATAGCGTTGAAATTATGGAGACACGGCTCCAAGGTGACCAAGGATGGAAACTAATCATTTAGGGCCATTCAGTTTTTAGGAAGGACAGGCAGAAAGGAAAAGAACAAAGAACAAAGAAAATTACCGATCCAGATCCTTTATCTAAACCTGTCGCCTATTTTCCAAGGATCTACTTCCCTCTGTTCCCCGCCCGTTCATATATCTGTCTAGATGCATCTTAAATGATGCTATTGTGCCCGCCTCTACCACCTCCGCTGGCAAAGCGTTCTAGGCACCCACCACCCTCTACGTAAAAAACTTTCCACGCACATCTCCCTTAAACTTTCCCCCTCTCACCTTGACATCGTGACCCCTTGTAATTGACACCCCCACTCTTGGAAAAAGCTTGTTGCTATCCACTCTGTCCATACCTCTCATGATTTTATAGACCTCAATCAGGACCCCCCTCAACTTCCGTCTTTCCAACGAAAACATTCCTAATCTACTCAACCTTTCTTCATAGCTAGCACCCTCCATACCAGGCAACATCCTGGTGAACCTCCTCTGCACCCTCTCTAAAGCATCCACATCCTTCTGGTAATGTGGCGACCAGAATTGCACTCAGTATTCCAAATGTGGCCTAACCAAAATCCTATACAACTGTAACATGACCTGCCGACTCTTGTACTCAATACCCCGTCCGATGAAGGCAAGCATGCTGTATGCCTTCTTGACCACTCTATCGACCTGCGTTGCCACCTTCAGGGTACAATGGACCTGAACTCCCAGATCTCCCTGTACATCCATTTTCCCCAGGACTCTTTCATTGACCGTATAGTCCGCTCTTGAATTCGATTTTCCAAAATGCATCACCTTGCATTTGCCTGGATTGAACTCCATCTGCCATTTCTCTGCCCAACTCTCCAATGTATTTTTATTTTGCTGTATTCTCTGACAGTCCTCCTCGCTATCGGCAACTCCACCAATCTTAGTATCATCTGCAAACTTGCTAATCAGACCACCTATACCTTCGAACAGATCATTTATGTATATCACAAACAACAGTGGTCCGAGCACGGATCCCTGTGGAACACCACTAGTCACCTTTCTCCATTTTGAGACACTCCCTTCCACCACTACTCTCTGTCTCCTGTTGCCCAGCCAGTTCTTTATCCATCTAGCTAGTACACCCTGAATCCCATATAACTTCACTTTTTCCATCAACCTGCCATGGGAAACTTTATCAAGCGCCTTACTGAAGTCCATGTATATGACATCTACAGCCCTTCCCTCATCAATTAACTTTGTCACTTCCTCAAAGAATTCTATTAGGTTTGTGAGACATGACCTTCCCTGCGCAAAACCATGCTGCCTATCACTGATAAGTCTATTTTCTTCCAAATGTGAATAGATCCTATCCCTCAGTATCTTCTCCAACAGTTTGCCTACCACTGACGTCAAGCTCACAGGTCTATAATTCCCTGGATTATCCCTGCTATCCTTCTTAAACAAAAGAACAACATTAGCAATTCTCCAGTCCTCCAGGACCTCACCTGTGCTCAAGGATGCTGCAAAGATATCTGTTAAGGCCCCAGCTATTTCTTCCCTCGCTTCCCTCAGTAACCTGGGATAGATCCCGTCCGGACCTGGAGACTTGTCCACCTTAATGCATTTTAGAATATCCAAAACTTCCCCCTTCCTTATGCCGACTTGACCTAGCGTATTTAAACATCCATCCTTAGCCTCAACATCCGTCATGTCCCTCTCCTTGGTGAATACCGATGCAAAGTACTCATTAAGAATCTCACCCATTTCCTCTGACTCCATGAATAAATTCCCTATTTTGTCCTTGAGTGGGCCAATCCTTTCTCTAGTTGCCCTCTTGCTCCTTAGAAACGAATAAAAGGCTTTGGGATTTTCCTTAACCCTGTTAGCCAAAGATATTTCATGATCCCTTTTAGCCCTCTTTATTGCGCGTTTGAGATTTGTCCTACTTTCCCAATATTCCTCCAAAGCTTCATCAGATTTAAGTCGCCTAGATCTTATGTATGCTTCCTTTTTCATCTTAGCTAGTCTCACAATTCCACCCGTCATCCATGGTTTCCTAATCTTGCCATTCCTATCCCTCATTTTCACAGGGACATGTCTGTTCTGCACTCTAATCAACCTTTCCTTAAAAGACTCCCACATTTCAAATGTGGATTTACCCTTAAAGAGCTGCTCCCAATCCACATTCCTTAGCTCCTGCTGAATTTTGTTATACTTCGCCTTTCCCCAATTTAGCACTCTTTTCTTTAGGAGCACTCTCGTCTTTGTCCATGAGTATTCTAAAACTTACGGAATTGTGTTCGCTATTCCCAAAGTAATCACCGACTGAAACTTTAACCACCTGGCCGGGTTCATTCCCCAATACCAGGTCCAGTATGGCCCCTTCCCGAGTTGGACTATTTACACACTGCTCTAAAAAACTCTCCTGGATGCTCCTTACAAATTCTGCTCCATCTACGCCTCCAACACTACATGAGTCTCATTCAATGTTGGGGGAAGTTAAAATCTCCCATCACGACCACCCTATTGCTCCTACATTTTTCTATAATCTGTCAACATATTTGTACCTCTACTTCACGCTCGCTTTTGGGAGGCCTGTAGTAAAGTCCCAACAATGTTACTGCACCCTTCCTATTTATTAGCTCTACCCCTTTTACCTCCCTCTCTTTCCCTCCTGAAGCATCTATACCCTGGGATATTTAGTTGCCAGTCTTGCCCTTCCCTCAACCAAGTCTCCGTAATACCAATAACATCATATTCCCAGGTACTAATCCAAGCTCTAAATTCATCTGCCTTACCTGCTACACTTCTCGTATTGAAACAAATGCACCTCAGACCACCTGTCCCTTTGCGTTCATCATCTCTTCCCTGTCTACTCTTCCCCTTCGTCACATTGAGTTTATTATCTAGTACCTTACGGGCTTTAGTTGCTGCCTCTTTACTGACCTCTAACTTCCTAATCTGGTTCCCATCCCCCTGCCACATTAGTTTAAAACCTCCCCAACAGTGTTCGCGAAAGCATCCCCTCGGACATTGGTTCCAGTCCTGCCCAGGTGTAGACCATCCGGTTTATAATGGTTCCACCGCCCCCAGAACCAGTTCCAATGTCCCAAAAGGTGGTGAAGTTGCATTGTTGATTAAACACGATATTGATACAATATTGAGGAAAGATATTAATTAGCACAGACAAAATGGAATCTGTCTGGGTTGAGTTAAGAAACACCATAGGGCAAAAAACATTTGTAAGGGTGGCATACAGACCACCAAACTGCAGTGGTAATGTTGGGAATAGCATTAGACAGGAAATCGGAAATGCATGTAATGAAGGAACATCTGTGATTATGGGTGACTTTAATCTGCACATAGATTGGGTGAGTCAAATTTGTCTCAGTATAATGGAGGAAGAATGTCTGGAGTGTAGACGGGATGGTTTTCTGGACCAATACGTTGAGGAACCAAGTGGAGAACAGGCCACCTTGGAATCGGTGTTGTGCAATGCAAAAAAGATTGGTTGGCAATCTATTTGTGAGAGAATCCTTGTGGAATGAGTGACCAGAATATGATAGAATTCTTTATCAAGGTGGATTGTGAGGTAGTTGATTCTAAGACTAGGGTCCTGAATCTCAATAAAGATAACTATGATGGTATGAAGCATGAGCTGGCAATGACGGACTGGGAAACATTACTGAAAGGAAGGACAGCGAACAGGCAATGGCAGGCATTCAAGGAACGAATAGGTGAAATCCAAAAGTTGTTTATTCCTATTTAGCGAAATAGTTAAAAAAATGTTTTTTAGAGTACCTAATTCTTTTTTTTCCAATTAAGGGGCAATTTTGCATGACCAATCCACCTACCCTGCGCATCTTTGGGTTTTGGGGGTGAGACCCACGCAGACACGGGGAGAATGTGAAAACTCCACATGGACAGTCACCTGGTCCCAGGATCGAACCCGGGTCCTCGGCGCTGTGAGGCAGCAGGCGAAAGAGTAGAAAGGGAACTGTGGCCAAATCATGGCATACAAAGGAAATTAGCGATAGTAATCAAAAAAGAGGCATACACGTTAGCAAGAGAATTGGGAACAGTTTAAAATTCAGCAAAGGCAGACCAAGGGGCTTCACGATGGTTAGTGCTGCTGCCTCACATTTCCGGCCTTGGCTTACTGTCTGTGGAGTTTGCACATTCTCCCCGTGTCTGCGTGGGTTTCCTCCGGGTGCTCCGGTTTCCTCCCACAGTCCAGAGATGTGCAGGTTAGGTGGATTGGCCATGCTAAATTAATCTTAGTGCCCAGGTATTTGCAGGTTAGGCTATGGGTTACGGGGATAGTGCGGGGTGGATGGGTGAGTGGACATGAAGGGGTGATGCAGACTCGATAGGTTGAATGGCCTCCTGCAGTGTAGGGATTCTATTAAGGGAAAAATATAATATGAAAGTAAGCTGGTGGAGAACATAAAAACTAACTGCAAACGTATCTATAGGTATGTAAAGAGAGAAAGATTGACAAAAAAAATATCGGCCACTTACAGTCAGAAATGGGAATTCGTAACAGGGAAAGAAATGGTTGAGGAAATAAATTCGTACTTTGCTTCTGTCTTCACAAAGGAAGACATGAATAATAAAGAACAAAGAAAAGTACAGCACAGGAACAGGCCTTTTGGCCGACCATGCTGCCCGTCTAAACTAAAATCTTCTACACTTCCAGCGTCCGTATCCCTCTATCCCCATCCTATTCATGCATTTGTCAAGATGCCCCTTAAACGTCACTATCGTCCCTGCTTCCACCACCTCCTCCGGCAGCGAGTTCCAGGCACCCACTACCCTCTGTGTAAAAAACTTGCCTCGTACATCTCCTCTGAACCTTGCCCCTCGCACCTTAAACCTATGTCCCCTAATAATTGACCCCTCTACCCTGGGGAAAAAGCCTCTGACTATCCACTTTGTCTATGCCCCTCATAATTTTGTAGACCTCTATCAGATCGCCCCTCAACTTCCTTCATTCCAGTGAGAACAAACCGAGTTTATTCAACCGCTCCTCATAGCTAATAATGAATAATATACCCATAGTTCTGAGAAACATACGTTTTATTGAGGAGCTGAAGGAAATTAGTATTCGTGAAAAAATGGGGTGGTATTCTCTGTCAGCCAATGCTGGAATCACGAAACACGATTGGGCGGGGAATCGATTTTGACACCCAAATCGTGATGGGAGATGGGGTCATGCCAAAAAGCAATTTTCCGGTGCCTTGACAGCAGCATCAATGCATTCCACTCCAGATGCACAGTAAACGTCGTTTGCATATCATTAGCAGGATGGATCGGGTATTCTCCAGGGGCTCCCCGACGCTCCTCCTCCGCTGGGGGGAAATTCCCGATGGCAAGGTTCACGTGTGCTTTTACAAACAGGCGCCGTGGCTGATGAGGGAGAGAGAGGAGATAGGGCATGCAGAGGTGCCACCGTCGTCTGCTGGTTCCTGACATTGGCTGTGGTGGGGGGGGGGGCGGGGGCGGTGCTCTGCCGGGGGGAAATGACAGGGGGGGCCGGGATGACACCTCGTGACTAGGGCGGAGCCCAGGCACTGACCGCCATTGTGACCTGCAAGGTAGTCATCTTGCTGTGCACCCCACTGACCACCCAACTTGGCCCCTAGCTCTGCAAAGTGCCACTGGCCGCTTGGGTTCCGCTAGCTTCACCACCCCTGCACCCCACCCTCCATCATATCAGCCCCCCCCCCCCAACTGACCGCCACCCGCCAGCGGGGCATCACACGGCCCGCCCAAGGGCAATGGCCACAGTAGCCTTTAGAGGGGGGCATCGGATGGGGGCCCCAGAATGTAGCGCTCGAATAGGCAGCACCAGCTGATGGTACCATGGCAGCAATGACAGAAGCCAGGGTCAGAGGTCCCCACGGCTGAGCAGGGGGACAGTGTGACATATCTGGCAGATCATGGAGCACCTGGCACCGCGGGGGAATGGACGAGGACACCCGCTCCCGGTGGCCATCAAGGTGATGGTCGCACTGAACGTTTACGCCACAGGGTTCTTCCAGGCGCCCAGTGGTGACCTGTCTGGAATCGCCCAGACCTCGGTGCACAGGTGCTGTCATGGAGGCCCTATATGTCCAGTCGGTACAATACAAACATTTCAATGTGGGCCAAGCCCACTTGGGGAGAATGGGATCAAAGGCTATGGGGAGAAAGCAGGATTAGGCTATTGAGTTGGATGATCAGCCATGAACGAGATGAATGATGGAGCAGGCTTGAAGGGCCAAAAGGCCTCCTCCTTCTCCTATCTTCTATGTATCTATGTATTTCCATGTATTTGTCAAGATGCCTTTTCAATGCCGTTAATGTATCTGCTTCCACAACCACCCCTGGCAATGAGTTCCAGACACTCACCACCCTCTGCGTAAAAAACTTGCCTCACATATCTGCTCTAAACTTTGCCCCACGGACCTTAAACCTATGCCCCCTGATGATTGACCCCTCCACCCTGGAAAAGAGTGCCTGCCCATCCGCTCTATCCATGCCCCTCATAATCTTGTAGTCCTCTATCAGGTCACCCCTCAACCTCCGTCGTTCTAATGAAAACAGTCCGAGTCTATTCAGCCTCTCCACATAGCTAACACCCTCCAGACCAGGCAACATCCTGGTAAACCTCCTCTGCACCCTCTCCAAAGCCTCCACGTCCTTCTGGTAAGTGTGGCAATCAGAATTGTGCGCAATGTTCCAAGTACAGCCTTATCAAGGTTCTATACAACTGTAGCATGACTTGCCAGTTTTTATACTCGATGCCCCGTCCAATGAAGGCGAACATTCCGTATGCTTTCTTGACTACCTTGTCCACTTGTGTTTCCACTTTCAAAGATCTATGGACCTGCACGCCCAGATCGCTCTGACTTGCTATATTCTGAATAGTTTTGTAATTTATGGTATATTTCCCCTCTATGTTAGACCTACCAAAATGCATAAGCTTTGCGCACGTGAAGTTGAGACAGCCTGAGTGGGTGAGACAGCCAGAGTGGGGATTGGAACGTGGTAATTTGAAACAGTGTGGTAATTCGGTGCAGAGTGGGACAAGATGCTTTTTTCCCTTTTTGTTTTGTTTTCTTTCTTCTGGTTTTGTAACTGGTAATCTGCAGGAGAGATCCAGAGAGCATCCTGGGAAGATATGTGTTAATACCTTTTCAAATTGAGTGGGGGGGGAAGGAAACTGAAATGACATCACAGTAAAGCTGTGACCTGATTGGCTGGTAGAGGAGCTATTAGATTTGAGAAAGAAAACATTGAAAAAAAACTAATTAAAACTTATTAATTAATTAGGTAGAGGAGTAACTAAACCTGAGGGCAGAGATTAGTATTTAGCATTTAATTTTACAGTAAAAATCAAGCACTAGGGTCATACAGTTAATTGTAACTTAATTTAATGATTATCATTATAGAATTTACAGTGCAGAAGGAGGCCATTCGGCCCATCGAGTCTGCACCGGCTCTTGGAAAGAGCACCCTACCCAAGTCCACACCTCCACTCTATCCCCATAACCCAGTAACCCCACCCAACACTAAGGGCAATTTTGGACACTAAGGGCAATTTGTCATGGCCAATCCACCTAACCTGCACATCTTTGGACTGTGGGAGGAAACCGGAGCACCCGGAGAAAACCCACGCACACACGGGGAGGATGTGCAGACTCCGCACAGACAGTGACCCAAGCCGGAATCGAACCTGGGACCCTGGAGCTGTGAAGCAATTGTGCTATCCACAATGCTACCGTGCATTGTTTTAAATGAATTAACTAGTGCTTAAATGTCACTCAGCGGGATGCAGTGCTCTAACTGTGAGATGCGGCAGATCTGTGACACTTCCAGTGTTCCAGTCGACTACGTCTGCTGCAAGTACAATCAATGGCAGCTCCTCACAGACTGCATAGTTCGGTTGGAGGAGCAGTTGGATGCACTTAGGAGCATGCAGGTGGCGGAAAGCATCATATAGATGTTATAGATACGTGGTCACACTAAAGGTGCAGGCAGACAGATGGATGGCCGCTAGAAAGGGCAGGCAGTCAGTGCAGGAATGCTCTGTGGGTGTCCCCGTCTCTAACAGCCATACCTTTTTGGATACCGTCGGGGAAAACAGCAGCCAGAACAGTGGCACCACAACTGGCTCTGTTGCTCAGCTGGGGAGGGCAAAGTGCAGGAGAGCGATAGTTATAGGGGACTCAAAAAAGGGGCACAGATAGGCGCTTCTGTGGTAGTGAAAGAGACTGTTGTAGTACACATAGGTACTAACGACATAAGCAGGAAGAGCGACGAGGTCCTGCAGAAGGAGTTCAGGGAGTTAGACAGTAAGCTAAAAAGCAGGACCTCTCGGGTTGTAATCTCAGGATTATTCCCTGTGCCACGTGCCAGTGAGGCTAGAAATAGGAGGATAGTGCAGCTAAACATGTGGCTAAACTGGTGGTGTAGGAGGGAGGGTTTCAGATTTCTGAACCATTGGGATCTCTTCCGGGGGAGGTGGGACCTTTACAAGAAGGACTGGTTGCATCTGAACGGCTAGGGGCTTTTCACAGTAACTTCACTGAAGCCTACTTGTGACAATAAGCGATTATTATTATTATAAACTCGAGGGGCTTCAATATCCTGGCTGGGAGGTTTGCTAGTGTCACTCGGGAGGATTTAAACCAGTATGGCAGGGGTGGGAACCAGAGGGTTAGCTTAGAAGGTGTCAATACTGAAGGGGAAATAGAGAACAAAAATAAGAGAACAACATCACCCTCAGGCAGAGCAAAAAAGATGACAAGTGTGAGAAAGCAGGTGTTCAATGCAGTATTGATGGTATTGTACCTTACTGCGCGCAGTATACGGAACAAGGTAAATGAGCTTGTTGCGCACATTGAAATTGGCCGATACGATGTTGTGAGTATCACAGAGACGTGGCTGCAAGGGGATCAGGGCTGGGATCTAAATATACAAGGATATGTGAACTATCTAAAGGACAGGCAGATGGGCAAAGCCTTTAATCTTAACCGTAACCTTTTTTTTTATTGTCACAAGTATGAAGTTGCTGTTAAAGCCCCTAGTCGCCACATTCCGGCGCCTGTTCGGGTAAGCTGGTACGGGAATTGAACCCGTGCTGGTGGCCTTGTTCTGCATCACGAACCAGCTGTCTAACCCACTCAGCTAAACCAGCCCAGGGGGCGGGGTTGCATTGTTGGTAAGGAATTAAGTTAAAACGATAGCAAGGAGCAATATAGGATCAGAAAGCATAGAATTTCTGTGGGTAGAGTTGAGGAATCGCAAAGGTAAAAAGACCCTGATGGGAGTTATGTACAGGGCCCTAGCAGTAGTCAGGATGTGGGGCAGAACATAAATCAGGCGATAGAGAAAGCATGTAAAAAAGGCAATATTACAATAATCATGGGGTATTTCAATACTGGGAAAATCAGGTTGGTAGTGGATCCCAAGAAAAGGAATTTATGGACTTAAACTATAATACCACACTTGAAAAGCAACCACAATATGCTCACCCCTCACTGTCTTTAACTTCACTAAGCCAATTCAATAGATAGACTTTTATCCCCCTCAAGCCCCTAATTTGTTATGCGCCAGGCTTTAGAGAACCCAAAGTGTATCATGGGGTTCATCTGACCCACAACTTTTACTAGATTGTGGTATGGGGAGCACACGGCCCACTCTACAGGTGTGGTACAACAGAAATGGAAAAGTATTTTTTAAAAACAAAACAATGTTGATTCTATGAACTCAACACCTTTTTAAAACATACAGTAACCATCAATTCAAATACACCCCCCAAAAAATACAACACTAAGTGATCCTTTAAGCTTTCCTTTTAACATCCATACGACTTAAAACAGCTTTTACCAGAAGCACATCAGGTTAAAGTCACTACTGTTATTAGTTTTAAATCACCAGGATCGATTTACAGTCTTTCGATTACAGAGAGAGATTCATACACCTTCTGGCTGTGACTGCAGCTATCCAGCTCTGAAAACGAAACTAAAACACACCCTGCAGCAAACAGCCTAAAACGAAAGTAAAAAGCTGACAAACAGCCCAGCTCCACCCACTCTCTGACATCACTGCAGTAGTAAACACCCATTTCTTAAAGGTACTCTCACTACAGATATTTAAATACACATCCATTTATAAACACCCATTTCTTAAAGGTACTCTCACATGACAAATGTTTAAGAGATGTTTTTTTGTTTTTTTGGAGCAGCTTGTGGGAGAGCCCACTAGAGAACAGGCGATTCTGGATTTGGTGATGTGTAATGAGGCAGACTTGATTAGGGATCTTAAGGTGAAGGAACCCTCAGAAAGCAGTGACCACAATATGATAGAATTTACCCTGCAGTTTGACAGGGAGAAGCTGGAATCAGATGTAATGGTACTACAATTAAATAAGAGTATCTACAAAGACATGAGAGAGGAGCTGGCAAGAGTTGATTGGAAAAGGAGCCTAGCAGGGAAGACAGTGGAACAGCAATGGCAGGAGCTTTTTAGGGTTATTCGGGAGGCACAGCAGAAATTCATCCCAAGGAGGAAGAAACATGCTAAGGGCAGGACAAGGCATCCATGTCTGATGAGGGAAGTTAAGGACAGCATAAAAGCTAAAGAAAAAGCATACAAAGTGGCGAGGATTAATGGGAAGCCAGAGGATTGGAAAGCCTTTAAAAGCGCGCAGAGGACAACTAAAAAAGCAACAAGGGGAGAGAAGATGAAATATGAGTGCAAGTTAGCTAGTAATATAAAAGAAGATAGGAACTGTTTTTTTCAATATATATATATATATGGTAAGAGGCAAAAATAGACATTGGACCACTGGAAAACTTGGCTGGAGAAGTAATAATAGGAAACAAAGAAATGGCAGACTGAATAGTTACTTTGCATCAGTCTTCACAGTGGAAGACACCAGTGGGATGCCAGAGCCCCAGGAGAACCAGGGGGCAGAGGGGAGTGCAGTGTTCATCACCAAGGAGAAGGTTCTGGGGAAACTGAAAGGTCTGAAGGTGGCTAAGTCACCTGGACCGGATGGACGACATCCTAGGGTTCTAAAACAGCTGAGGAGATTGTGGAGGCATTGGTGGTGACCTTTCAGGAATCACTGGAGGCAGGAAGGGTCCCAGAGGACTGGAAAGTGGCTAATGTAACACCACTGTTTAAGAAGGGAGAGAGGCAGAAGACGGGAAATTATAGGCCTGTTAGCCTGACTTTGGTCATTGGTAAAATTTTAGAGTCCGTTATTAAAGATGAGATCGCGGAGTACTTGGAAGTGCATGGTAAAATAGGACTGAGTTAGCACGGCTTTGTCAAAGGGAGGTCATGTCTGACAAATCTGTTAAGAGTTCTTTGAGGAGGTAACAAGGAAGTTAGACAAAGGAGAACCAATGGATGTGATTTATTTCGATTTCCAGAAGGTCTTTGACAAGGTGCCGCACAGGAGATTGTTAAATAAGTTGAGAGCCCATGATGTTAAGGGTAAGATCCTGGCATGGGTAGAGGATTGGCTGACTGGCAGAGAGTGGGGATAAAGGTGTTTCTTTCAGGATGGCAGCCAGTGACTAGTGGTGTGTCTCAGGGGTCTGTGCTGGGACCACAACTTTTCACAATGTACATTAATGATCTGGAAGAAGGAACTGAAGGCACTGTTGCTAAGTTTGCAGATGATACAAAGATCTAATAATAATCTTTTTTTGTCACAAGTATGAAGTTACTGTGAAAAGCCACCAGTCACCACATTCCGGCGCCTGTTTGGGGAAACCGGTATGGGAATTGAACCCATGCTGCTGGCCTTGTTCTGCATTACAAACCAGCTGTTTAGCCCTCTGAGCTAAACCGACCCATTGTAGAGGGACAGGTAGTATTGAGGAAGCAAGGGGGTTGCAGAAGGATTTGGACAGGCTAGGAATGTGGCCAATAAAGTGGCAGATGAAATACAATGTGGAAAAGTGTAAGGTTATGCACTTTGGAAGAAGGAATTTCGACATAGACTATTTTCTAAATGGGGAAATGCTTAGGAAATCAGAAGCACCAAGGGATTTGGGAGTCCATGTTCACGATTCTATCAAGGTTAACGTGCAGGTTCAGTCGGTAGTTAGGAAGGCAAATGCAATAATATTAATCTTTATTGTTACAAGTAGGCTTACATTAACACTGCAATGAAGTTACTGTGAAAAGCCCCTATTCATCACATTCCGGCTCCTGTTCAGGTACACAGAGGGAGAATTCAGAATGTCCAATTCACCTAACAGCACATCTTTTTGGGATTTTTGTGGGATGAAACCGAAGCACCCGGAGGAAACACACGCAGGCTCAAGGAGAACGTGCAGACTCCGCACAGACACTGACCCAAGGCAGGAATCGAAGCTGGGACCCTGGCGCTGTGAAGCAACAATACTACCCACTGTGCTACCGTGCTGCCCATGAATGTTAGCATTCATGTCAAGAGGGCTAGAATACAAGACTGAGGCCGTTTAAGGCTCTGGTCTGACCCCATTTGGAGTATTGTGATCAGTTTTGGGCCACGCATCTAAGGAAAGATGTGCTGGCCTTGGGAAGGGTCTAGAGGAGGTTGTTGTATGAGGAATGGTTGAGGACTCTGGGTCTGTACTCGTTGGAGTTTAGAAGGATGAGGGGGGATCTTATTGAAACTTACGGGATACTGTGAGGCCTGGATAGAGTGGATGTGGAGAGGTTTCCACCGTAAAACTAGAAGCAGAGGACCCAGTCTCAGACTAAAGGGACGATCCTTTGAAACAGAGATGAGGAGGAATTTCTTCAGCCAGAGGGTGGTGAATCTGTGGAAATCTTTGCCGCAGAAGGCTGTGGAGGCCAAATCATTGAGTGTCTTTAAGACAGAGATAGATAGGTTCTTGATTAATAAGGGGATCAGGAGTTATGGGGAGAAGGCAGGAGAATGGGGATGAGAAAAATATCAGCCATGATTGAATGGCGGAGCAGACTAAATGGGCCGAGTGGCCTAATTCTGCTTCTATGTCTTATCCCAGTGGAACACCACTAGTCACAACCTTCCATTCAGAAAAACACCCTTCTATTGCTACCCTTTGCCTTCTGTGACTGAGCCAGTTCTGCATCCATCTTACCACCTCACCTCTGTTCCCGTGTGACTTCACCTTTTGTACCAGTCTGCCATGACGCACCATGTCAAAGGCTTAACTGAAATCCATGTAAACAACAACCACCGCCCTCCTCTCAATCATCATCTCTGTCACCTCCTCAGAAAACTCGATGAAGTTAGTGAGGCATGACCTCCCCTTCACAAAACCATGCTGTCTATCGCTCACAAGTCCATTTGTTTCCAAATGGGTATAAATAGTGGGCGCGACTTCCGGGGCCGCAGCAGCTCCCGCGACAACGGACTTTCGGGCTCTCCAGAGGAGCCCCAACGGAGCTTTTTTTGAATTAATCCCGTGTGGGAAAGTGCAGTAAGGTCCCCCCTTAAGATATATGGCCGAGATCAGCGGTGGAACGATGAGAAAAGAGGTCCTGGAGCAGAGACTAAAACGAGGGGAAAAAAGCAAGATGGCGGAGAGCGAGCAGCGTGGGGGCCAGACCAGCAGGAGTTCCTCAAGCGATGTGTGGAGGAGCTGAAAAAGGAGGCACTGGCGCCATTGCTGTTGGCGATCGAGGGGCTGAAGGAGACCCAGAAGACCCAGGCGGTGGAGCTTCGTGAGGTGAATGATAAAGTGATACCAACGAGAACGAGATCCTGGGCCTGGCGGTAAAAATGGAGGCACAGGAGGTGGGCCGAGAGAATTGAGGTCCTGGAGAACAGGTCGAGGAGGAAGAACCTCCGGATTCTGGGTCTTCCCGAAGGAGTGGAGGGAGCTGATGCCAGGGCGTACGTGAGTACGATGCTCCATTCGCTGATGGGTGCGGAGGCCCCTCCGACCCCCCTGGAGCTGGAAGGGGCTCACCGGGTCCTGGCGAGGAGACCCAAGGCTGATGAACCGCCAAGGGCGATTGTGGCAAGGTTCCATCGCTTTGTGGACAAAGAAAGTGTGCTGAGATGGGCCAAGAAGGTGCGGAGCAGTAGATGGGAGAACGCGGTGATCCGAGTATACCAGGATTGGAGCGCGGAGGTGGCAAGGAGGAGAGCTGGCTTCAACCGGACCAAGGCGGTGCTGCATAAAAAAAGAGTCAGGTTTGGCATGCTGCAGCCTGCGCGACTGTGGGTCACTTATCAGGACCGACACCATTATTTTGAAACGCCAGAAGAGGCTTGGACCTTTATTCAGACGGAAAAACTGGACTTGAACTGAGGGGATCTGGTTGTGGGGGGAGATGTTGGTTGTATATGGGGTTGTAAATATGGGTAAAGAATACCCCATGGGTGGGATGATGGATGGGGATGTGGGTAGAGTTCTGGTTAAAAATTCCTAAAATTTCCTTCTTTTTTTTTCTTTTCTGTAGACGAGATGATGATGATGGGGAATCTGGGCGTCGGTGCTGGAGGGAGGTGAGACTCAGGGATGCGGGTACTGGGATAATGGCCGCACCAGGAGCTGCGCCACAGGGGGCGAGGCTGGTTCAGGAAAGCGCGGGCCTTTTCCCGCGCCAAAAAGGGTGGAGGGGGGGGTGATAGAGGAAGGTAAGGAGGAGGAGAGACTCCCACACGGGGAGATCAACGGGAAGCCGGGGTCAGCAGAAGTCAGCTGACTCACGGAAGTAATATGGGGGGAGCAAAAGAGCTAGACGTGGATCTAGCGGGGGGGGGGGGGGGGGGGGGGGTGGAAGGG
Source organism: Scyliorhinus torazame (assembly GCF_047496885.1). Classification (NCBI taxonomy): domain Eukaryota; kingdom Metazoa; phylum Chordata; class Chondrichthyes; order Carcharhiniformes; family Scyliorhinidae; genus Scyliorhinus; species Scyliorhinus torazame. The sequence goes on from NC_092718.1 coordinate 138,868,753, forward strand.
GGAGAGAGGGGGGATTCCAGGGTTGCTGCTGCACTGTCCGAGGGGGAACTGAAAATAGAAGAGGTGGTCGGGGCGGGGGTTCTCCGCCTGGGGGGTGCGGGAGGCGCAAGCACGGGACTGGTCTAAGATAGGAGATGGCTAGTCGGCGGGTGGGGGTAACCCCCCAATCCGGCTGATCACGTGGAATGTGAGAGGCCTAAATGGGCCGGTTACGAGGACCCGAGTGTTCGCGCACCAAAAGGGACTGAAGGCAGACGTGGTCATGCTTCAGGAGACACATCTGAAGGTGGCAGATCAGGTCAGGTTAAGGAAGGGATGGGTGGGACAGGTGTTCCATTCGGGGTTGGATGCGAAGAATAGAGGGCTGGCAATACTGGTGGGAAAGCGGGTGTCGTTTGAGGCCAAGAACATAGTAGCGGACAAGGAAGGCCGATACGTGATGGTGAGTGGTAGGTTGCAGGGGACGGAGGTGGTACTGGTGAATGTATATGCCCCGAACTGGGACGATGCTGGATTCCTGAAATGGATGTTGGGGCGTATTTCAGACCTGGAGCTAGGGAGCTTGATAATGGGTGGGGATTTTAACACGGTGCTGGACCCAGCATTAGATCGTTCCAGATCTAGGACAGGGAAGAGGCCGGCTGCGGCCAAGGTGCTTTGGGGGTTTATGGACCAGATGGGGGGGAGTGAATCCGTGGAGATTTGCCAGGCCTTTTGCCAGAGATTTTTCCTTTTTCTCACACGTACATAAGGCCTACTCCCGGAAGATTTTTTTGTTCTGGGCAGGGCATTGATCCCGTAAGTGGAGGGAACGGAGTATTCGGCCATAGCCATTTCAGACCATGCCCCGCATTGGGTGGAGTTAGAGCTGGGAGAGGAGAGGGACCAATGCCCGTTGTGGCGGTTGGATGTGGGACTGCTGGCGGACGAGGAAGTGTGCGGGAGGGTGCGGGGGTGTATTGAAAGGTATCTGGAGGCCAACGACAACGAGAAGGTGCAGGTGGGAGTAGTATGGGAGGCGCTGAAGGCGGTGGTCAGGGGAGAGTTAATTTCCATCAGGGCTCATAGGGTGAAGAGAGAGGGCAGGGAAAGGGAGAGGTTAGTGGGGGAGATTTTAAGGGTGGACAGGAGCTATGCAGAGGCTCCTGATGGGAGACTACTCAGGGAGAGACAAAGTCTCCAGACGGAGTTCGACCTGTTGACCACAGGGAAGGCAGAGGCACAGCGGAGGAAGGAACAGGGGGCGATATATGAATATGGGGAGAAGGCGAGCCGGATGCTGGCACATCAGCTCCGTAAGAAGATGGCAGCGAGGGAAATAGGCGGAGTCAAAGATGGCAGGGGAACTACGGTGCGGAGTGCGGGGAAAGTGAATGAGGCTTTCAAGGCCTTTTACGAGGAACTGTATAGGTCCCAGCCCCCAGGGGGAAAAGAGGGGATGCGGCGATTCTTAGACCAATTGAGGTTCCCAAGGGTGGAGGAGCAGGAGGTGGCTGGTTTGGGGGCGCCAATTGGGGTGGAGGAGCTGGTAAAAGGACTGGGGAGTATGCAGGCAGGGAAGACCCTGGGGCCGGATGGGTTCCCGGTGGAGTTTTATAGGAAGTATGTAGACATGTTAGCCCCGTTGCTGGTAAGGACCTTTAATGAAGCAAGGGAGGGGGGGACCCTGCCCCCGACAATGTCGGAGGCGATGATCTCTTTGATCTTAAAGCGGGATAAGGACCCACTGCAATGTGGGTCGTATAGAACGATCTCGCTCCTTAATGTAGATGCTAAGTTGCTGGCAAAAATGTTGGCCACGAGGATTGAGGACTGTGTCCCGGGGGTGATCCACGAGGACCAGACCGGAGACGGGCAGCTAATAACTAATGTGCGAAGGGTCCTAAATGTGATAATGATGCCATCGGTGGAGGGAGAAGCGGAGATAGTGGCAGCTATGGACGTGGAGAAGGCCTTTGATCGAGTAGAGTGGGAGTATTTCTGGGAAGTGTTGAGGAGGTTTGGGTTCGGGGGAGGGTTTATCAGTTGGGTTAAGCTCCTGTATAAAGCCCCGGTGGCGAGTGTGGTCACGAACCGGCGGAGGTCGGAGTATTTCCGGCTGTATCGAGGGACGAGGCAGGGGTGCCCCCTGTCCCCTCTGCTGTTTGCATTAGCAATTGAACCTTTGGCCATGGCGTTAAGGGAGTCGGGGAAATGGAAGGGGGTGATTCGAGGGGGAGAGGAACATCGAGTGTCGCTGTACGCAGACGACCTGTTGCTGTATGTGACGGATCCAGTGGAGGGGATGGTTGAGGTAATGCAGATCCTAAGGGAGTTTGGAGACTTTTCGGGCTATAAGCTTAATGTGGGAAAGAGTGAGCTCTTTGTGATCCATCCGGGACCAGGGAAGAGGGATAGACGACCTACCGTTGAGGAGGACGGAAAGGAGCTTTTGATACTTGGGGATTCAGGTAGCTAGGAGCTGGGGGGCATTGCACACACTTAATTTGACGCGGTTGGTGGAACAGATGGAGGAGGATTTTAAAAGGTGGGACATGTTGCCACTCTCGCTGGCGGATAGGGTACAGTCGGTTAAAATGGTGGTCCTCCCGAGGTTTCTTTTTGTATTCCAATGCCTCCCAGTCATGCTGGCTGACGAAGCGGAAGAGGGAGGTAAGTAGGCGGGCCCACCCCGGCAAACCAGGAAGTAGTGTCCGCAGTCAGTGATATGGGGGGGGGGGGGGAGAGTGGGAATGAGGGGGGGGGGGGCGTCCGCAGTCAGTGATATGGGGGAGGGGGGAGTGGGGGGGACGGCGGTCTGGGACGGGCGACGACAAGGCCAACGAGGATGGGTTGTGTGAGGGAGTGCACGGAAGGGGGAAATGGGGTTGGGGACGGTGGAGGTGGCGGTGTTGTGGTCATGGGAAGGGGGACGGGGCGGGGAAATTAACCCACCATCCTGCCGGGTTGGGGGAGGGGCCCAACTAACGGTTGACCGTGGGAACCCCCGATGGAGTGCGGTGGCAGGAGGGTGGCGAAGACATCGTACCAAACTGGCGCCATGGTGAAGGGGTCTGTCTGCTGGCCGAGCTATGCGGAGGCACAGGTTGAGCGGTGCGGGAAACGGATGCCATGGCGGGTGTGACGGTGCGTGTCTGATTGAACAGTGTGCAGGCTGCCTGGGCTCCCATTCATCCAAAGGGCCCTGGCTGCCACTTGTCAAAGCGCCCTACTAACTACTAACAACCGTCCTTGCCTCTCCCTCTCATACCAACCCCCACCCTCCCTCTTCAAGTGAATGATGTTTTCGCAGCAGCCGTCGATGTTCGCCGCCGTGGCGGCAGCAGCAGCCATGCAGATGGCAAACCGTCGCGTGCGAGGAGGGAGTGGCAGCGGAGGGCCCCGTGCCAGGCACTGCTGCTACAGATCACCATGCCCGACCAGTCCACGAGGATGCGGAGGGTGTGGACCACCACCACGTCGCCAGCCGGGAACAGGGCGACGACACAGATCCTGAAGCGTCACCTGGGGTCGAGGGCGATCAGGTGGTCGTTCCAAGTTGGCGGAGGCGCGCCATGTGTGACCGAGTGTACCGGGACCGCACCTCGTACGAGGACATGATGGAGGTGGCATGCAGGAGCAGACTCCGGATGAGCCGTGGGACGGTTGCACATATATGCAACCTGCTGGCACACCTCGAGCCACGTGGAACAGGGGGAGGACATGCCCTCCCAGTGATTGTGAAGATAACTGTGGCCCTGAATTTTTTTGCGACCGGCTCCTTCCAGTCGCCGAGAGGGGACCTGTGCGGGATCAGTCAGGCGTCGGTGCACCGGTGCATCCGGGCAGTAACCGATGGCCTCTATGCAGTCGCGGGGCGGTTCATCGACTTCCCGGAGGACCGCGCTCACCAGGCTGCCAGGGCATCGCAATTCGTCAAGATGGCCGGCATCCCGATGGTACGTCGTGGATGGTGTTCATGTCAACCTGCGTGCACCACCGCGGGACAGGGACGTCTTCATGAACAGGAAGGGGGCATACTCGATCAACGTACAGGTGATGTGCGACCAGGGGATGAAGATTATACACGTTTGCGCCCAGTATCTGGGAAGCGTGCATGACGCCTTTATTTTGGCACAGTTGTTCATCCCCACAATTTTCGAGGGTCGGCCACCCCGGATGAGGGGCTGGTTGCTGGGCGACAGGGGTTATCCATTGCGGCCGGGCTATGACGCCCATACGGAGGCCACAGACCAACGTGGAGCGCCGGTACAATGAGGCGCACGCAGCAACCAGGGGTGTCGTGGAGAGGTGCTTTGGTCTCCTCAAAATGGGGTTCAGGTACCTGGACCGATCAGGGGGCGCCCTGCAATATGACCCTGACAGGGTCGGACGGATCGTCGCTGCATGCTGCGTTCTGCACAACATCGCCCAACAGAGGGGCGATGTCATGGAGGAGGAGGACACACGTGAGGCTGAAGAGGCCGCCGACGCTGATCATGAGGAGGAGGAGGAGGGTGTGGTGGGGGAAGAGGAGGGGGGAGAGGGCGGGAGGGCGGTGGGGCATAGACACCATCGGGGCACGGGATACGGCCGAGAGGCCGCACGACGGAACCGATTGGGGCAGCGGGCACGCGATGCACTGATCAGCGCACGGTTTGTTCACTAGGGGGAGGGCATCGTTCTTCAGGGCACTGGCACCGTTGACCGCGCGCGTTGGCACCACGCAGCACCCCCCTCACACACGTCCCGCACCAATGCCCAACCCTACCAGACACGGCAGCACCATCATGCCGCACTGCACCTGCGGCACCTCGTCACTGTCAGTAGACTGATACCTCCGTAAGCGGGTGTGAACACTGCCATGCTGGATGATGACAACCCGCTCTGCGATGAGCTGTAAGCCACAAATCGCTACTGACCGTCTGACTCATGCCCATTTCTGAACACCGCCACCTCGGTGTCCCCTCTACGCGTCAGGGACACTCCATCACATGTTCATGTGGGGCCACGGGCGTTGACGCACTGAGGACAAGTCGTGTTTGGTGTCGGGGTGGGTTCCACTCCCGGCCTCACCCTTGCGATGATTCTCGGCCAGAACCGTCAGTGGACACCCCCACTTCCCCCCCTTACCCCCCTACACCGCCACCCCCGCTTCCCCCCCAACCCCCCACACCCCCACCTCGCCCCCAGAAAAAGGGCAGACGCATGGAGGTTTGGAGTAGCAACATTTATTGTGACAATGCAACACACGTGCCCTAGCCCCTATAACTAATAGTGCCCTGCACCCGTGCCAACTTACTACGTGCCTAACTTTTTTGCCTTACCACTACGTCTAGATGTTCCCCCAGACGGTACAGCAAGAGTGGATGCGGACTGCTGAGAGTCCTGCCCTTCGACTTGGCTTCCCATCGGCGCGTGCTCCCTGGGGCAGCCCGGCCTGGATAGGCCAGGCTGCTCGGCGGGCGTGCAGCACCCACCTCTTCCGACGCAGTGTCCAACCAGACAGACAGGGACGACAACGGGCAGGAGAGCCATCCTCTGTGGCTGGCACACCTTCCTCTCCCCGCTGCCCACCAGATGCACCAGGGACATGACAGGGGGAGTGCGAGTGCCCCAGTTCCTCCCTTGCTGTGGCTACAGGGACAGGCAGCGGGACCTCCTCCTCCCCCGGGGAGCCAATTGGCCCCCGGGCCTCTCTAAGGGACCGCGGTGCGCGGGGAGGCCCCGCCCCGTTGCACTACCGACACCTGTCGCTGCCAGTGCTGGAGGCCCGCTGTGGAATCGACCAGGGTCTGAACCTTGCCGGCTATGGAGCTGAGGGAGTGCGACATCCCTGTCAGGGACATCGCTACCTCCCGCTGGGTTTGGACGACGCCGTCCATCACATGGACAAGCCCGCCGATGCTCTCAGCGATGGCCTGCTGAGACTGGGCCAGAGCCCGGAGCGCGGCGGCAATGTCCATGTGGCTCTGGAGCATGGCTGCCTGTGAGAGGGCAGTCCTGTCATGGGCCACGGATGACGCGTGCGCACTAAGCCCCACGTCCTGAAGAACCTGACCCATTGTCGAAGCCGTTTCCCCCATTGTCTCCATCGCGGACGCCATCCATGCGGTGTCGGCCTGGGTTGCAGCCAGGACCGGCAACACTCCCTGCTCCTGGACGCGGATGGACTCCTCCAGCTGCGTCTGCAGTTGCCGGAAGACAGCTGTCATCCCGTCATCTGGTCCCTGGGGTGCCAATTGCATCGGGTCTGTGGGTGGGCCTGGGATGGCCAGGAAAGCGGGGACTGTCTGGGTGGGCAGCAGCTGGGTGCTGGGCCTGGCCTGCCCTCCGACCGTCCAGGCCCTCGGCTTCTCCTACCTCCACCTGCTGTACCGGTTTGACTGTGGTGCGTACCAGAATGTGTACCAGATGCCTCGCCACTAACTTGCCCAACTGACGTGAGTGTATCTGTGGTGTTGGGGGGTGTGGGTGACAGCAGTGCCGCGGCTGCTAGGTCTTCGTCTGTCCCCAGCTCTGTCTCCTGTGTGAAGCCGTGGCCCACTGGGTTTCGACCACGGCCGGTGCGAGGTTCCCTGCCCCCGTGCCTCGAATGTCGCGACGTCCTCTGTGCGTCACTGTCCCGTCCCCGTCCGTCAAACTTTCATATGAGTCGTTATCGTCCGTCCTGACGTCTCTGTCTGTCCTCTGTGCATCAGGCCTCGGTGTGCCAGCCCCAGAGGATAGCTCTCCTGCCCGTTGTCGTCCCTGTCTGTCCGGTTGGACACTGCGGCCGGAAGAGGTTGGTGCTGCACGTCGGCATGATGAAAGGTCGGTCCCACGGCGGTGCTCGTGTGGCCCTGGATAACACATTAAGGAAGGTCTCGTTAGTCTTGCGTCGTCGTTTGTTAGGGTTTGAGGGGGTGCGTAGTGAGGGCGTTGACTGTGGCGTGGTGCAGTGTCAGGCGGTGGGGTGTGAGGGGGTGGTGGGGACAGAGATGGGATGAGGGACTGCATGCATACAGTGGATTCTCACTTGGAGCTCTGCCTTCGACCTGGCACGGCGCTCCCTCCCGGCTGGCGGCTCCCTCGGCAAGGTCCAGTGCCCTCTGCTCGTATGGGGACAGGGGGTGCAGCTGGGGAGCTCCACCTCCGGTTCTTGCACGCTCCCGGAAATTGTGCGCTGTCTTGCCCTTGGGCGGGGGGGGGGTTGGAGAACATGGTTGATGCACATTTGCAGGACGCATGTATGAACACAACTTTATCACACACAGGGGACACGCCGACCCACGCCATGGCACCTGCCCACGGGGGGGGAGCCACATGTGTCCCGGGTGCAATCAGCCCCCCCAGCACCCCCTGCCCTCCGCCCCCCTAGCGTGGGCAATGGGGTGTGGTGCATTGACCGGGGCGCGGCTCAGGAAACTTACCCTCGCTGCCCTCATGAGGTCGTGCAGCTTCTTCCTGCAATATTCCCCCGTGCGGGAGATGTGCCCCACAGCGCTGACTGCGGCCCCCACCTCGAGCCATCCACGTCTCACGGTGCTGCTTGACTGCCGTTGTACTCGTTGGGGATACAGGATGGCCCTGCGCTCCTCCACTGCATCCAACAGTGATTCCAGGTCACTGTCCCTGAAGCGTGGTGCGGCGCGACGGGGCTCCTCCATGTCGTCCCCCGGTGTTTCTGTGCACCCTGCGCACTTCCTTATACGTGACGCGGCGTAATCGTGGCGTCGCGCGATGACGGCGCCACTCCAGCGCTCTGCACACTGCGTTCCTCGTGGTGCCGCTGCTGGCCCCCTCTCAGGCAGTGAATTGGCCACGGCGTAGGCCCGGGCCCTTCGTCTCCATATCGGAGAATCACCCACAGTGTCTGAGAATTCTCTCCAATAATGTACCAACTACAGATGTGAGGCTCAGCGGCCTCTCGTTTCATGGATTATCCTTGCTACCTTTCTTAAACAACGGTCCCACGTTAGCTATTCTCCAGTCCTCTGGGATCTCACCTGTAGCCAACGAAGATACAAAGATGTCAGTCAAGGCCCCAGCAATTTCCTCCCTTGTGTACCTCAGTATTCTGGGGTAAATGCCAACCGACCCAGGAGACTTATCTACATTAATGTCTTTTTCAAGACCCAATACCTCCTCCTTTTCGATGTCAACATGACCCAGAATGTCCACTCAACCTAACCAAGAATCATCTTCCACAAAATCCTTTTCTTCCATGAACACTGATGCAAAGTACTCTAAATTTTTTTTTTTTTAAAATCAAAAAAAAAATCAAGGGTTTAATAGCACAGCATTTGGAAAGCAGTGGTTGAATCAGACAAAGCCAGCATTGATTTACGAAAGGAAACGCATGCTTGATAAATCTATTGAAATTTGCTGATTATACAAAGTTGGGTGGGAGGGTGAGCTGTGAGGAGGATGCAGAGATGCTTCAGCGGGATTTGGCCAGGCTGAGTGAGTGGGCACAGGCATGGCAGATGCAGTATAACATGGATAAATGTGAGGTTATCCACTTTGGTAGAAAAAATAGGAAAGACAGATTATTATTTGAATTGAGAGAGGTGGATACTCAGCGAGACCTTGGTGTCCTCGTGCATCAGTCACTGAAAGTAAGCGCGCAGGTACAGCAGGCACTTTTAAAGAAGGCAAATGGTATGATGGCCTTCATAATGAGAGGATTTGAGTATAGGAATAGGGATGTTTTACTGTAATTGTTTTGGTTATTGATGAGGCCACACCTGGAGTATTGTGTGTAGTTTTGGTGCCCTTATCTGAGGAAGGATGTTCTTGCTATGTAGGGAGCGCAACAAAGGTTTACCAGGCTGATTTGTAGGATTGTGGAACTGTCATATGAGCAGAGACTAAATTGGTTCGGATTTGGGGCGGCATGGTGGCACAGTGGTTAGCACTGCTGCCTCACAGTGCCAGGGACTTGGGTTTAATTCCAGCCTTGGGTAACTCTGTGAAGTTTGTACATTCTCCCTGTGTCTGCGTGGGGTCCTCCGAATGCTCTGGTTTCCTCCCACAGTCCAAAGATGTACAGGTTAGATGGATTGGCCATGATGAATTATCCCTTGGTGTCCAAAAGGTTAGGTGGAGTTACTGGGTTATGGGAATCGGCATGCGTGGGTCAAGATAGGATGCTCTTTTCGAGGGTCGGTGCAGACTCAATGGGCCAAATGGACTCCTTCTGCACTGTAGGGATTCTGTGATTAATCTTCATTGGAATTTAGGAGAGCGAGAGGGGATCTCATAGAAATGTACAAAATTCTAACAGGATCAGAAAGAATGTTCCCCATGGTGGGGAAGTCCAGAACTAGGGGCCATAGTTTGAGGATAAAGGGTAAACCTTTTTAGGACTGAGGTGAGGAGAAATTTCTTCACCCAGAGAGTGGTGAATCTGTGGAATTCACTACTACAGAAAGTAGTTGAGGCAAAATGTTGCTCTTGGGGCTAAAGGGATCAAGAGATATGGGTGGAAGTCAGGATCAGGGTATTGAACTTGATGATCAGCCATGATCATAATGAATGGCGGAGCAGGCTCGAAGGGCCGAATGGCCTCCCACTGCTTCTATTTTCCATGTCTGTTTCTGTGTATAGATTTGGAAAGCAAGAGAGGGTTTCTGATGATAGGTCACAGACCTGAAACGTCTGTCTCTTTCTCTGCACCAATACTACCAAATATGCTGCGTATTCCCAGCTTTCCTTTCAGCCTGGCTGCTGTTGGCTACGGTTTCATTTAGATTGTCCAATTCTGTATCTGGCCCAGCTTTTCAGGCTGTTGGCCATTTTGCCACACAGAGGAGTGATGCAAAGCTTGCGGAGAGGTTTAGCTGTCCATATTGCAGATATAACATCCACCCCGGTCCTCCCTTTCCTCTGGGCCGCCGACCATTTCCATGGCCCTCTGCTCTGTCAAAGTGAGGGACACAAGTCCGGTGGTTCCCCTCCAATCTTTTCCCGCTCCTGACGATTGTGAGGGGCCTTCTCCTTGCGGGGGGGGGGGGGGGGGGGGGAGCGTGCAAACAGAAAGCAACAATGTAAGACAGTCTGACGCATGCAACACAGGAGGTGGGTAGCTGGTGGCCTCAGGGGCCAGGGCATTGAGCATGGCGGCCAGTATGGGTGCCAGCCTGTGGGGCAGGAAGGGGATTCTGCTGTCCTCCGAGTGTGGGAGGTCGGGGGTGGGGTTGCGGGTGCCAGGGGCACAGTGCTGCCTACTCACTCTGGCCGCCCTCAGGAGGTCATGCACTTTTTCCCGGCACTGCAGGCACGTCCGGACGGTGTTGCCCATGGTGCTCACGGCCTCTACCACCTGCGCCCAGGCATGGCGAATGGCGGAAGCTGGCAGCCTCCTTCCCGGGCCGGGTTACAGGGTCATCCGCCCCTTCTCCACCGCGCCTAGGAGAGTCTCCAGCTTAGCGTCGGTGAATCTTGGGGCCGCGCGTCTTGCTGCCACCTTGTTGGCTGGGATGATGTGTGTGGGGAGTGCAGTGTGTATACGCTGCTACAGCTTGTCCGACTCCTGAGTGTCAATCGCAAAAACAGTGAATCCCGCACCGTTTTTCTTTGGAATCGATTGTGTTCCACATGGCGCCGATGCTAGCCCTTCCACAGTCGCTGAATCGGTCCAGGTGCAACAGTTTTGTTGTCGTGGAACTCCATGAATTTTGGGCCGGCGTCAACACTTAGTCTCAGAAACGGAGAAACCCGCTAACGGTCTTTTTGCGATCGGGAACGACTCCACTGCCTGGGGGGGTGTTTCGGCAAGTGAATGAGAGAAGGGCCGAGGACTGACCTGAGAAGGGGCTTTTACAGTTTGATAGGCTGGATGTAGGGAAGAGATTGCCCATGGATTGACCATGCGTATATTCACTTGAGTTGAGAAGAATGAAAGGGGATCTAATTGAAATGTGTAAAATTGTGACAGGGCCAGACAGACTGGTGCAGGGATGTTGTGTCCTCTGGCTGATGAAGTTCAAGAACAGTTTCAGGCTATAGAGTAGGTCATATAGGACAGAGATGAGGAGAAATTTCTTCAGAGGGAGGTGAACCTGTGGAATTCTCGACCACTGAGGTCTGTGGAGGCCAAGCCACTTTAAGAACGAAATAGATAGATTGCTGGACTCTAAAGGTGTCAAGGGGTCTGGGGAAAGAGAGTGGGAGTATGGGGTTGAGATAGAAGTTCAGCCATCATCATATTGAATATCAGAACAGGCTCGAAGGACTGAATGGCCTCTTTCTGATCATATTTTCTAAGTTTCAAACATTGAAGAACAGCTGTACGCAGTTGAAACGTTAACTTTACAGATGCTGTTGGGTTTTCCCTACGTTTTCTCTTTCAATTTTCACCAATATTTTGCTTTTACACTGAAGGGAAATGCTGCTAAACAAGTGAGGGGGGGGCGGAGAGTTTGAAGGATCTGTGTGGGTTTCCTCCGGGTGCTCCGGTTTCCTACCACAGTCCAAAGATGTGCAGGTTAGGTGGATTGGCCATGCTAAATTGCCCTTCGTGTCCAGAAAGGTTACTGGGTTACAGGGATAGGGTGGAGGTGTGGGCTTAAGTAGGGTGCTCTTGCCAAGGACTGGTGCAGACTTGATGGGCCGAATGGCCTCCTTCTGCACTGTAAATGTTATGATTTTATAATTCTATGTTGATGGGCTGAGATGAAGGGGTGAGTGGGGGAGGCATGGTGAGTTGAGGCCTGTGTGGGGTGTTAGTACCGGCAGAGTCATTGACCGGTTTCTGGGCAGTAGAAATTATGAACATATGAATACTGAGCAGGAAGATACCACTCGGCCTCTCGAGGGTGCTCTGTTATCAATAAGATAGAACATATAACATAGAACATAGAACAATACAGCGCAGTACAGGCCCTTCGGCCCACGATGTTGCACCGAAACAAAAGCCATCTAACCTACACTATACCATTATCATCCACTATACCATTATCATGGATGATCTTATTGTAATCTCAACCCCATATTCCCCATAACCCCAGATAACCTTTCACCCCCACATTAATCAAGAAGCTATCTGGCTCTGCCTTTAAAATATTCAATGACTCCCCCCAACTCCCCCCCCCCCTCCCCCCACTTCATTCTCCACCTCTCTCTGGGGTCGAGAGTTGCAGAGATTCACGACCCTCTGAGGGAAAGAAATTCTCCTCACCTCCATTTTAAATAGGCGACCCCCTTATTTTTAAACCGTGACCCCTAGTTCTAGATCCTCCCACTAAAGGAGGATCACTGCAGTTCAGAAGAAGGCCATTTGGCCCATTGAGATTGCATTGAGACCCAGGCCCGACATCACCTGCCCCTGTCCTATCCCCGTTACTTTGCGCATTGTCCATGGCCCATCCACCTAACTTTTGCATCTTTGGACACTAAGGCACAATTTATCATGGCGAATCCACCTAACCTGCACATCTTTTGACTGAGGGAGGAAACCGGAGCACCCGGAGGAAACCCACGTAGACACGGGGAGAGCGTACAAATTCCACACAGACAGTCATCCGAGGCTGGAATCAAACCCGGGTCCCTGGTGCTGTGAGGCAGCAGTGCTAACCACTGTGCCACCGTGCCTCCTTCCCGGTATCTATGCTGTCAATACTCTCTCAGGATCTTTTATGTTTCAATAAGGCCACCTCTCATTCTTCTAAACTCCGATGGATACAGGCCCAACCTGCTGAACCTTTTCTTGTAAGGTAACCTCCTCCCCTCACCCCGCAGTTTCAGTCTGCGAAAAATAATGAAACCATTAAACTAGCTGATTTTCTTTTCCACAGAATAGTGGATATGTGGAACAGACTCTGGGTGACACCAATTGATGCTGTGCGAATCAACACCTGGGCCAAGAAGGCTCCATGAACATCTGGCTGCAAAGGAATTGGCTGTTCTCAAGGTGAACGTTAACACTGTATTGTACCATGTCCCTGTGGGCTCACCCTCGCATGCAACCGGCTGGCGGTGAAAAGAATAAGTTGTGATTTGACTGAGATTCCTGGCTGGGGTTCAGCAGGTGTGTTTGTGTGTCTGTGTGTGTGTGTGCGCATGTGTGCCTGTTTGTGTGCGCGCGTGTGCCTGTTTGTACATGTTTGTACATGTGTGTGTTTTTGTGTATGTGTGTGTGTGTGTTTGTTTATGTATGCGTGTGTGTGTTTTGTGTGCATGTTTTTTGTGTTTGTGTTTATATGTGGGTGTTTTTGTGCGTTTTCTGTGTGCGTGTGTTTGTGTATGTATGTGTTTGTGTGTTTATATGTTTGTATGTTTACATGTTTGTGTGTGTACCCGTGTTTGTGTGTCTACATGTTTGTACACTTTGTGTGTACATGTTTGTGTGTACATGTGTGTATGTGTTTGTTTGTGTGTACATGTTTGTACATTTTTGTGTGTACGTTTGTGCGTACATGTTTGTGAGTACATGTGTGTGTACGTGTTTGTATATGTACGTGTTTGTGTGTGTACATGTTTGTGTATGCATGTGTTTGTGCGTACATGTTTGTGTGTTTGTGTGTGTACTTGTTTGTATGTTTGTGAGTGAGTATGTATTTGTGAGTGTATATATGTGAGTATGTGCTTGTGAGTATTTGTATGGGTTTGGGAGTGTGTGTATGTGTTTGTAAGTGTATGCGCTTGAGTGTATGTGTTTGTGAGTACATATGTGAGTACGTGCTTTTGAGTATTTGTGCGTATACGTGTTTGTGTATGTACATATTTATGTGTACGTGTTTGAGTGTTTTGTGTATACTTGTTTGTGTTTGTGTGTACATGCTTATGCATGTATGAGATTGTGAGTTTATGTGCTTGTGAGTGTCGTGTGAGTGTACATGTTTGTGAGTGTGTGTAAGTGTTTGCATTTGTGAGTAAATGTGTTTGTGAGTGTCCATGTGTGTGTGAGTGTATGCGTTAGTGAGTGTATCTGTGTGAGTTTGTGAGTGTGTGTTTGTGAGTATGTTTTACATAGATATAGAACAAACAGTGCAGAAGGAGGCCATTCGGCCCATCGAGTCTGCACCGACTCACTTAAGCCCTCACTTCCACCCTATCCCCGTAACCCAATAACCCCTCCTAACCTTTTTGGTCACGAAGGGTAATTTATCATGGCCAATCCACCTAATCTGCATGTCTTTGGACTGTGGGAGGAAACCGGAGCACCCGGAGGAAACACACGCAGGCACGGGGAGAACGTGCAGACCCCGCACAGACAGTGACCCAGCGGGGAATCGAACCTGGGACCCTGGCGCTGTGAAGCCACAGTGCTAATCACTTGCGCTACCGTGCTGCCCATGTGTTTGCGAGTGCATGTGTGAGTATGTGTTTGTGAGTGTGTGTGTGAGTATCCTGTTTGTGAGTGTGTGTGTGTATGTGTGTGTGTATGAGAGTGTGTGTGTGAGTATCTGTTTATGAGTGTGTATGTAGGTGTGTGTTTGTGAGTGTGTGTGTGTGAGTATCTGTTTGTGAGTGTGTGCGTGTGAGTATCTGAGTGTGTGGGTGTATCTGTGAGTGTGTGTGTGAGTACCTGTTTGTGAGTGTGTGTGTGTGAGTATTTTTTTGTGAGTGTGTGTGTGTATCTGTTTGTGAGTGTGTGTGTGAGTATCTGAGTGTGTGGGTGTATCTGTGAGTGTGTGTGTGAGTATGTGTTTGTGAGTGTGTGTGTGAGTATCTGTTTGTGAGTGTGTGTGTGAGTACCTGTTTGCGAGTGTGTGTGTGAGTATTTTTTTGTGAGTGTGTGTGTGTGTATCTGTTTGTGAGTGTGTGTGTGTGAGTATCTGAGTGTGTGGGTGTATCTGTGAGTGTGTGTGTGAGTATCTGTTTGTGAGTGTGTGTGTGAGTATCTGAGTGTGTGTATCTGTGAGTGCATGTGTGAGTATGTGTTTGTGAGTGTGTGTGAGTATCAGTGAGTGTGTGAGTATCTGTTTGTGAGTGTGTGTTGTGAGTATCTGAGTGTGGGTGTATCTGTGAGTGTGTGTGTGAGTATCTGTTTGTGAATGTGTGTGTGAGTATCTGAGTGTGTGTGTATCTGTGAGTGCATGTGTGAGTATGTGTTTGTGAGTGTGTGTGAGTATCAGTGAGTGTGTGGGTGTATCTGTGAGTGTGTGTGTGAGTATCTGTGAGTGTGTGTTGTGAGTATGTGTTTGTGAGTGTGTGTGAGTATCAGTGAGTGTGTGAGTATCTGTTTGTGAGTGTGTGTTGTGAGTATGTGTTTGTGAGTGTTTTGTGAGGGCCACGAAGAATCCAGCACGAGTTTTAAGGATACAAAGTAATCACATTTATTTACAATAACATTTATATATAACAGCAGCAGCAACTTCCCTTGCTGCACACTCCTTCCTGCTGGTTCCAAACTGGCCAGCTTTATTTACACATTGAGTTTACTAATGGTTTCTCTGCCCCCCTCATTGGGGAAGCTCATACTCCCACAGGATTGTGGGATTGTCATTAGTCCCCAGCCAATGGTAAGCAGGCAGGTTATAACAGAGTGTGTGTTTGAGTATGTGTTTGTGAGTGTGTGTGTGTGAGTATGTGTGCGAGTGTGTGTGGGTATCTGAGTGTGTGAGTATCTGAGTGTGTGTGTGAGTATGTGTTTGTGAGTGTGAATGAGTATCTGAGTGCATGTGAGTATCTGTGAGTGTGTGTGAGTATGTGTTTGTGATTGTGTATGAGTATCTGAGTACGTGTGAGTATCTGTGAGTGTGTGAGTATGTGTTTGTGAGTGTGTGTGTGAGTATCTGTGAGTGTGTGTGAGTATGAGTGTGTGTAAGTATGTGTTTGTGAGTGTGTGTGTATGTGTTTGTGAGTGTGAGTGTGTGTTTGTGTGAGTATGTGTTTGAGTGTGTGTGTGAGTATGTGTTTGTGAGTGTGTGTGAGTATCTGTTTGTGAGTGTGAGTGTGTGTTTGTGTGAGTATGTGTTTGAATGTGTGTGTGAGTATGTGTTTGTGAGTGTGTGTGAGTATCTGAGTGTGTGTATCTGTGAGTATGTGAGAGTATGTGTTTGTGAGTGTGTGTGTGTGAGTATCTGTGTGTGAGTATCTGTGAGTGTGTGTGTGTGAGCATCTGTTTGTGAGTGTGTGTGTGTTGCTCCAGCTTTTCAGAAGACATACGCCTCCGATTGTGAACCCGACAATTGTTTTTACATACGAAGACCCAGCTAATCTGAGCAGTTGCTGTGACCTTTCCAGTGACGTGATGGTCAGCAAAGAATGCCATCTGCCCTGTTAACTGGCTTCAATACAGCTTCCAACAGTTTGCCAGTGAATTTTGTTCCTTGACATGTCTTTTCATGGAAATGAGGGACCTGTTGCAGAGATTTTTTATCTGGCACTTATCAGGACAAATACAAAAATGCCGAAAGAAATATGTTCAGGCCTTGCATCTTTTTGAAATGACCCTCAAGCTTGGGAGAGCAAGTGGTTTCCCCACTGCTTTCTCCAGGTCCTGAGCCAATCAAAGTGGACCTGCCCACCAATCAGCAGTCTTTCCTGCTGCAGTGTAAATTGTTGTGAGAGTTTGAAATTCAGTATTCTTGCATTTGTCCCGATGGGTGCAAGATGAAGAGCTTTGGCGGCGCGCTGAGCTCTCTGTTCGGCAATATTCAAGTGATCTGAAACCCTTGGAGTAAAATAATAACTTGTCTTAAAGCTCAAGGAAGACATTTGCCTCAGTATATCGCCTCCCCCACCTCCCGCCGTGGTATTTTCCCCGGCTACCTCCTTCTGAAGATTACAAACAATCTGAGAGGGGGGTGGGGCCGTGAGGTTGGATGGTGCTTTGTGCAGGTTTGCCATAGTTGTTAGACTTTATAACTTTGCATTGTTTCCGGCCCCTATCTAATCTTGCTCATGTTCCTGATTGTAACTGAGGACGAGCTGGGGAAAGGGTTAAAACACCACTTGCCTCACAGGCCGAGGAACAGTACGAGATGTGAAGGAAATGTCTTGTCAGTGGCGCAACAGCAGGTGGCGGGAGTGCGCCAGGCCCAGCACAGTCTGTCACCACCGTCAACATGTAACTCGAGCTTTGGCATTGTTGGCAACCCAGGGCGATCTCAGCGTCTCTCCCTCGGGAGCGGTTGTGTGGGGGCGGGGCAATATTCAGAGGATTTGGAGAGGAGTTCTTGGAGAGGTGTTCAATGCCTCAGGAGCATCCTGGAATGCGAAGCTAAACCCTGGCTTCACTCCACTCCTGCAGCCCATTTCTTCTGAAACATTCACCCCCCCACCCCGCCCCCCTCCTCAAATAGCAAATGTGAGGATCTTGTGAACTTCTTTCTCACAAAGATCAAGGCAACTATTCATGGTGCCTCACCCCTCCCCTTCCTCCACCCCCAGCCTGCCTGACGAAACGTCTTTGAATGCGCTCCCCCCCTCACTCCACCGCCCCATCTCTGCTCCTCCCATGGCCCATCTCACCAGCGTAAAAGGGGAGCTAAAGATTGATAGGGAAAACTGTTATAGGGACAGCGGGTGACCGTTATGGGAGAGATGGTCAAGTCGGTCGTATCCTCACAATAAGAAAAGGTGGGGGAACCAAAGCCAGAGCTCCCTGGGTGACGAGGGAGACGGAAATTTTGCTTCATTTCATTCTTGCTGGATTTTGCCATCGGTGACTAGGCTCAGCATTTTATTGCCAATCCCTAATTGCCCCTTCAGAAGGTGGTGGTGAGCCTGCTTCTTTGTCCGCGGCAGTCCATGTGGTGTAGGTACACCCACTGCTGGTAGGGTTGGAGCACCAGGATTTTGACCCAGTTACAGTGAAGAAACTGCAAGATATTTCCAAGTCAGGATGGTGAGTGACTTGAAGGGAAACCTCCAGGTGGTGGGGTTCCCAGGAATCTGCTGCTCTTGCCCTTTTAGATGATAGTGGTTGTGGGTTTGGAAGCTGCTGTCTCGGGAGCCTTGGTGGAGCTCCTGGGCAGCACGGGAGCACTGCGGCTTCACAGCGCCAGGGCTGCCCAGGTTCGATTCCCCGCTGGGTCACTGTCTGTGCAGGGTCTGCACGTTCTCCCTGTGTCTGCATGGGTTTCCTTCGGGTGCTCCGGTTTCCTCCCACAGTCCAAAGAAGTGCAGGTTAGGTGGATCGGCCATGATAAATTGCCCTAAGTGACCAAAAAGTTTAGGAGGGGTTATTGGGTTACGGGGATTGGGTGGAAGTGAGGGCTTAAATGGGTTGGTGCAGACTCGATGGGCTGAATGGCCTCTTTCTGCACTGTTTGTTCTATGTTCTATATTCCTGCAGTGCATCTTGCAGATGGTATGCATGACTGTGCGTTGGTGGTGGAGGGAGTGAATATTTGTGGATGGGATGGCAAACAAGGTGGGACTACTTTGTCCTGGATGGTGTCTAGTTTGTTGAGTGTTGTTGGAGCTGCACTCATCCAGGCAAGTGGAGAGTATTCTATTACACTCCTGACTTCTGCCGTGTAGGTGGTGGACAGGCTTTGGGGAGTTAGGAGGTGAGTTACTCCCCACTGGATTCCCAGCCTCTGACTTGCTCTGATAGCCACAGTATTTATATGGCTAGTCCAGTTCAATTGCGGGTCATGAAACATAAGAGAGGGTGGATGATGCCTGTGATACCAGACCAAATACAATACGCTAGTATTATAACCCTGCAGGAGGCCGAGGAATCAGCAACATCAGAGTCCCTGTGGCCTCACCTGAATACGATCTACGCAGATCAGGGGTCGAGGCTAACCCCCTTTTCCTAGGACTGCTGGGATATAAATATCCCGGCACAGATGTGGATCGGGCGGGGGAGGCCCTTCAGAGAGTAGGAGGAGTGTATAGTAACCAGAATAAAAACAAACTTTTCCACAGACATCGCTTCTGAGTCGTCGCTTGCCTGGCTCTGAAGGTCACTGGCGACGAAGGTCAAGTGGGGCTGCAGGAGGTTCCATTTCCTCGGACTGGGTCCACCTCGATTAGGCCTCAGGAGACCTCCACTCAGGTGGCAGGTGTGTCACTCATCGTCAAGCTTGAGGCGTTCAACACCAAGTCAGGGGATTGGACCCAGTCCATAGAACAAAATAAATATTTCTTCGTCTGAACAACATAGTCGGGAACGACAGACAGAGGGTGACCCTCCTCGCAGTTTGCAGTGCGGAGACTTCCAGCATTATCAAAAGTTTAACTTTTCCCGACTCGCCCGACAACCGCCAATTCGCGGAACTCGTCACGCTAGACGGCAACCACTTTGACCTGAAACCGCCGCTAATTGTTTGCCGTTTTCGTTTCCACATAGCTTCTCAACGTCTGGACCTGAAAAAAGCGACTGTGATAGCTTGTCCCAGGAAAGCACAGAACGCGGTGTCCAGGAGCTCTGAGTGATGGCTATCCTGAACCTCAGTCACCCAGCAAGGCGTGGAGCCCCCCCTCTCCCATGCAGAAATTTTGGGCTTCCGCCGTTGGGCGCCCTCCAAGGGAGGGCAGGGAAGAGATGGTCGAGTGAGGGAACCATGGTTGACAAGAGAGGTTGAATGTCTTGTTAAGAGGAAAAAGTAGACTTATGTAAGGCTGAGGAAACAAGGTTCAGACAGGGCATTGGAGGGATACAAGATAGCCAGGAGGGAACTGAAGAAAGGGATTAGGAGAGCTAAGAGAGGGCATGAACAATCTTTGGCGGGTAGGATCAAGGAAAACCCCAAGGCCTTTTACACATATGTGAGAAATACGAGAATGACTAGAGCGAGGGTAGGTCCGATCAAGGACAGTAGCGGGAGATTGTGCTTTGAGTCTGAAGAGATAGGAGAGGTCTTGAACGAGTACTTTTCTTCTGTATTTACAAATGAGAGGGGCGATATTGTTGGAGAGGACAGTGTGAAACAGATTGGTAAGCTCGAGGAAATACTTGTTACGAAGGAAGATGGGTTGGGCATTTTGAAAAACTTGAGGATAGACAAGTCCCCCGGGCCTGACGGGATATATCCAAGGATTCTATGGGAAGCAAGAGATGAAATTGCAGAGCCGTTGGCAATGATCTTTTCATCCTCACTGTCAACAGGGGTGGTACCAGGGGATTGGAGAGTGGCGAATGTCGTGCCCCCGTTCAAAAAAGGGACTAGGGATAACCCTGGGAATTACAGGCCAGTTAGTCTTACTTCGATGGTAGGCAAAGTCATGGAAAGGGTACTGAAGGATAGGATTTCTGAGCATCTGGAAAGACACTGCTTGATTAGGGATAGTCAGCACGGATTTGTGAGGGGTAGGTCTTGCCTTACAAGTCTTATTGAATTCTTTGAGGAGGTGACCAAGCATGTGGATGACGGTAAAGCAGTGGATGTAGTGTACATGGAGTTTAGTAAGGCATTTGATAAGGTTCCCCATGGTAGGCTTCTGCAGAAAGTAAGGAGGCATGGGATAGTGGGAAATTTGGCCAGTTGGATAACGAACTGGCTAACCGATAGAAATCAGAGAGTGGTGGTGGATGGCAAATATTCAGCCTGGATCCCAGTTACCAGTGGCGTACCGCAGGGATCAGTTCTGGGTCCTCTGCTGTTTGTGATTTTCATTAATGACTTGGATGAGGGAGTTGAAGGGTGGATCAGTAAATTTGCAGAAGATACGAAGATTGGTGGAGTTGTGGATAGTAAGGAGGGCTGTTGCCAGCTGCAAAGAGACATAGATAGGATGCAGAGCTGGGCTGAGAAGTGGCAGATGGAGTTTAACCCTGAAAAGTGTGAGGTTGTCCATTTTGGAAGGACAAATATGAATGTGGAATACAGGGTTAACGGTAGAGTTCTTGGCAATGTGGAGGAGCAGAGAGATCTTGGGGTCTATGTTCATACATCTTTGAAAGTTGCCACTCTAGTGGATAGAGCTGTGAAGAAGGCCTATGTTGTGCTCGCGTTCATTAACAGAGGGATTGAGACTTCCGGTTGCGGCGATGACCAGCTAAGCCGCACGTTTCGGCGGCTCCAGCTCGAACGGACCTTCGGGCTCTTTTAAGAGCCCCAACGGGGAATTTTTTCGGGATGAAACCCGGTGTGGGGTGAGTCAACAGGGAGTCCCCCCCAACGAAAAAGAAAAATATTGGCGGCGGCTGCCAGATCGCGAAGAATCCTCGAGGACAGGGGCAGAAGGAAAAAAGGAGCAAGATGGCGGTGGAGGGAGCCCAGGCGACATGGGGGCCGGACCAAGACAAATTTTTGAGAGGGTGTGTGGAGCTGCTTAAGAAGGAGGTGCTGGCCCCGATGCTACAAGCAATTGAGGGGCTTAAGGAGACACAAAAGACCCAGGAGATGGAGCTCCGTGTGGTGGAGCAGAAGGTGACGGACAACGAGGACGAGATCCTGGGCCTGGCGGTCAAAATGCAGACGCACGAGGCGCTCCACAAAAAGTGCATTGAAAGGATTGAAGTCCTAGAAAACAGTTCACGGAGAAAGAACCTTCGGATCCTGGGTCTCCCCGAGGGAGTGGAAGGAGCGGACGGCGGGGCTTACGTGAGCACGATGCTACGCTCGCTAATGGGAGCTGAGGCCCCCTCGGGCCCCTTGGAAGTGGAAGGGGCCCATCGGGTCCCTGCGAGGAGACCAAAGGCGGGAGAACCACCGAGGGCGACGATCGTGCGATTTCATCGCTTCAATGACAGAGAGGTGGTTCTGAGATGGGCCAAAAAGGTACGAAGTAGTAGATGGGAGAATGCGGTGGTACGGGTGTACCAGGATTGGAGTGCAGAGGTGGCGAGAAGGAGGGCGAGTTTTAATCGAGCCAAGGAGGTGCTACACAAGAAGAAGGTGAAGTTCGGGATGTTGCAGCCGGCGCGACTGTGGGTCATGCACCAGGAGAGGCATCACTACTTTGAAACGGCGGAAGAAGCATGGACCTTCATTAAAAACGAGAAACTGGATCAGAACTGAGGGACTGATGTTGGAGGGGAAACGACAATGCTGATGTATATAGAGATGTAAATTGGGGAGGGGGGGGACATTGAGAAATGTGGGCATCGGTGGGGGGGGAAGAAGAGACATAGGCGGGGAAGGGGAATGGGAGTGGGGCGGCAGAGGGAGCTGCGCCACGAGGGGCGGGACGGCTCTAGAGATCATGGGGCTTATTGTTCTTGTTCCCGCGCCAGAAAGATGATGGCGGGAAGATAGGCGCAAGGTAGATGGGAGTTCCCCACACGGGGGGGTCAAGGAGAGAGCGGGAGAAGCCGGGGTCAGTTGAAGTCAGCTGACATTCGGAAGCAATATGGGGGGAGTAATCATGCTAGATGGGGACCTAGCGGGGGGGGATAACTGGGTTGCTGCTGCAGAGATCGAAGAGGAACTGGTAAAAGAAAAGGTGGGCGGGGTGGGAATGCTCCGCCTGGGGAACGGGTGGGTGCGCGGAACTGTGACGTGGGACTGGCCCAGAGAGAGTGATGGCTAGTCGACAGGGGAGGGGGGCAGGCAGCCCCCCAGTTCGGCTGATCACGTGGAACGTGAGAGGCCTAAATGGGCCGATTAAGAGGGCCCGAGTGTTCGCGCACTTGAAAGGACTGAGGGCAGACGTGGCCATGCTTCAGGAGACGCACCTGAAGGTGGCGGACCAAGTTAGGTTAAGGAAAGGATGGGTGGGACAGGTGTTCCACTCAGGGCTGGATGCAAAGAACAGAGGGGTGGCCATACTGGTGGGGAAACGGGTGTCATTCGAGGCTAGGAACATTGTAGCAGACAGCGGTGGCAGATATGTGATGGTGAGTGGCAGACCGCAGGGAATGGAGGTCGTGTTGGTTAACGTATATGCCCCGAATTGGGATGATGTGGGATTTATGAAGCGGATGCTGGGACGTATCCCGGACCTGAAGGTAGGAAACCTGATAATGGGGGGGGGGGGGGGGGGGGGGGACTTCAACACCGTGCTGGACCCAGGGTTAGATAGATCTAGATCTAGGACCGGAAGAAGGCCGGCAGCGGCCAAGGTGCTTAGGGGGTTTATGGACCAAATGGGGGAGTGGATCCGTGGCGATTTGTTAGGCCGATGGCCAAAGAGTTCTCCTTCTTCTCCCATGTTCACAAGGTGTATTCCCGGATAGATTTCTTTGTTTTGGGAAGGTCACTGATCTCGAGGGTGGAAGGAACTGAGTACTCAGCTATAGCTGTTTCAGATCATGCCCCACACTGGGTGGACCTGGAATTAGGAGAGGACCATAATTGGGAGAGGAGAGGGAGCAGCGTCCACTCTGGCGACTGGATGTGGGATTATTGGCGGATGAGGGAGTCTGCGGAAGGGTGCGGGGATGTATCGAAAGGTACCTGGATGCCAATGACGACGGGGAGGTCCGAGTGGGAGTAGTATGGGAAGCACTAAAGGCGGTGGTCAGAGGAGAGCTGATCTCCATCAGGGCCCACAAGGGGAAAATAGAAGCCAAGGAAAGGGAAAGACTACTGGGGGAGATTTTGAGGGTAGATAAAAAATATGCGGAGGCCCCGGATGAAGGACTATACAGGGAGAGGCGACGACTCCAGACGGAGTTCGACCTGTTGACCACAGGGAGGGCAGAGGCACAGTGGAGGAAGGCACAGGGGATGAGATATGAATATGGGGAAAAGGCGAGTCGCCTGTTGGCCCACCAGCTGCGAAAGAGGACAGCAGCGAGGGAGATAGGAGGAATTAGGGATGAAATGGGAGCCACGGTGCGGAGAGCAGGGAAGATAAACGAGGTGTTTAAGACCTTTTACGAGAGACTATATAGGTCCCAACCCCCGGAGGGCAAAGAGGGGATGCGGCAGTTTTTGGACCAATTAAGGTTCCCAAGGGTGGAGGAGCAGGAGGTGGAAGGCCTGGGGGCGCCGATTGGGGTGGACGAGGTTACCAAGGGGCTGGGGAACATGCAGGCAGGGAAGGCCCCGGGACCAGATGGGTTCCCGGTGGAATTCTATAGAAAATATGTGGACTTGTTGGCCCCGCTGCTGGTAAGGACCTTTAACGAGGCCAGAGAAGGGGGGACCCTACCCCCGACAATGTCGGAGGCGACGATATCGCTAATCTTGAAGCGAGATAAAGATCCGCTGCAGTGCGGGTCCTATAGGCCTATCTCCCTGCTAAATGTGGACTCCAAGTTGCTGGCAAAGGTGCTGGCAACGAGGATCGAGGATTGTGTCCCGGGGGTGGTGCACGAAGACCAGACAGGGTTCGTAAAGGGGAGACAATTAAATGTCAACGTGCGACGGCTATTAGGGGTGATGATAATGCCCCCAGCAGAGGGGAGGCAGAGATAGTGGCAGCAATGGATGCAGAGAAGGCATCTGATAGGGTGGAGTGGGAATATCTATGGGAGGTGCTGAGGAGGTTCGGGTTCGGGGACGGGTTTGTCAGCTGGGTTAAACTCCTCTATGGGGCCCCAACGGCAAGTGTGGTCACAGGTCGGCAAAGGTCAGAGTATTTTCGACTACACAGGGGAACAAGACAGGGATGCCCGTTGTCCCCATTACTGTTCGCGCTGGCAATTGAACCACTGGCCATAGCGCTGAGAGACTCCAGAAAATGGAGAGGGGTGATTAGAGGGGGAGAGGAACACCGAGTGTCACTCTACGCGGATGACCTACTGTTGTATGTGACGGACCCAGTGGGGAGGATGACAGAGGTCATGCAGATATTGAGGGAGTTTGGAGATTTCTCGGGATATAGGCTTAACATGGGAAAGAGTGAGCTTTTTGTGATACACCCTGGGGACCAGAGTAGAGGGATAGATGGCCTACCGCTAAGGAGAGTGGAAAGAAACTTCCGATACCTGGGGATTCAGATAGCCAGGAGCTGGGGAACCTTACACAGACTCAATCTGACACGGCTGGTGGAACAAATGGAAGAGGATTTCAAAAGGTGGGACATGCAGCCGCTGTCACTGGCGGGCAGAGTGCAGGCAATTGAGATGATGGTCCTCCCGAGGTTCCTATTTGTGTTCCAATGTCTCCCTATACTGATCACTAAGGCCTTCTTTAAAAAAATAGATAGGAGCATCACGAGCTTCGTGTGGGCAGGGAAGGCCCCGAGGGTAAGGAGGGGGTTCCTACAACGTAGCAGAGACAGAGGGGGACTGGCGTCGCCGAATTTGGGCGACTACTACTGGGCCGCCAACGTGGCGATGATTCGTAAATGGATGATAGAGGGAGAGGGAGCGGCGTGGAAAAGGTTGGGGATGGATTCCTGCAAAGGGACAAGTTTAAAAGCGCTGGTGACGGTGCCACTACCGCTCTCCCCAAAATAATTTACCACGAACCCAGTGCTGGCGGCAACATTAAGTATCTGGGGGCAATGGAGGCGACAGAGGGGTGTGCTGGGAGCCTCGGTGTGGTCCCCGATCAGGAACAACCATAGGTTTGCCCCAGGGAGGCTGGACGGAGGATTCCAGAGCTGGCACCGGGTAGGAATCAGGAGAGTGGGAGATTTATTTATAGACGGGACGTTTGCGAGCTTGGGAGCGCTTGAGGAAAAGTATGAGCTGCCCCGGGGAAATTTCTTTAGATATATGCAGGTGAGAGCGTTCATGAGACAACTGGTGAGGGAATGTCCGCTGCTCCCGACACAAGGGATCCAGGACAGGGTGCTTTCGGGGGTGTGGGTCGGGGAGGGCAAAGTGTCAGAGATATACCGGGAGATGAGAGAAGAGGGGGAGGAGCTGGTGGGCGAACTGAAGGGAAAATGGGAAGAAGAGCTCGGGGAGGAGATTGAGGAGGGTTTGTGGGCTGATGCCCTAAGCAGGGTAAATTCCTCTTCCTCGTGTGCCAGGCTTAGTCTGATCCAATTTAAGGTGCTGCATAGAGCACACATAACCGGAGCAAGGTTGAGCAGGTTCTTCGGAGTGGAGGACAAGTGTGGGAGGTGCGGGGGAAGCCCGGCGAACCACACACATATGTTTTGGTTGTGTCCGGCACTGGAGGGGTATTGGAGGGGAGTGACGGGAGTGATCTCGAAGGTGGTGAAGGTCCGGGTCAAGCCAGGCTGGGGGTTAGCTATATTTGGAGTAGCGGATGAGCCGGGGGTGCAGGAGGCGAAAGAGGCCGATGTTGTGGCCTTTGCGTCCCTAGTAGCCCGGCGTAGGATTTTACTCATGTGGAAGGAAGCAAAACCCCCCGCACTGGAGGCCTGGATAAACGATATGGCGGGGTTCATAAAACTAGAGCGGATGTAGTTTGCGCTGAGAGGATCGGCTCAAGGGTTCACCAGACGGTGGCAACCATTCCTCGACTACCTAGCGGAACGTTAGGGGGAAGATAGATGGCCAGCAGCAGCAACCCAGGGGGGGAGGGGGTGGGGGGGGGTAAATTGTTTGTGTTTTTGGAGGGGGTGGGGGGGGGGGGAGCATTACTTCGTGTTATTTGGTTAGTTTTCTATGTTAGTTAAACAATGTTATATAGCAGTTATCATGTTACCATTTTTTTCGATTTGTAAGGGAAAAAATTGTGTTTGAAAACTTTAATAAAATATATATTTTTTAAAAACAGAGGGATTGAATTTAAGAGCCGTGAGGTGATGATGTACAAAACTTTGGTAAGTTTGGAGTACTGTGTACAGTTCTGGTCGCCTCATTTTAGGAAGGATGTGGAAGCTTTGGAAAAGGTGCAAAGGAGATTTACCAGGATGTTGCCTGGAATGGAGAGTAGGTCTTACGAGGAAAGGTTGAGGGTGCAAGGCCTTTTCTCATTAGAACGGAGAAGGATGAGGGGCGACTTGATAGAGGTTTACAAGATGATCAGGGGAATCGATAAAGTAGACAGTCAGAGACTTTTTCCCTGGGTGGAACAAACCATTACAAGGGGACATAAATTTAAGGTGAAAGGTGGAAGATATAGGAGGGATATCAGAGGTAGGTCCTTTACCCAGAGAGTAGTGGGGGCATGGAATGCACTGCCTGTGGAAGTAGTTGAGTCGGAAACATTAGGGACCTTCAAGCAGCTATTGGATAGGTACATGGATTACGGTAAAATGATATAGGGCGAAATTCTCCGTTATCGGCGGAAAGTCCGCCGATCGGTGTAAAAAACGGCGCAAATCCGACTTGCGTCACGTCGGAAAAATGGATCGATAGTCTCCGGGCCGAAATGGGCTAGCAGCGACGTAACGGGATCCGCGCTTGCGCAGTGGTTCACGCCGTGCAGTGTCATACGCGCTGCACGGCGTGACGGCTCATAAGGCCGCGCTGCTCCCCCCCCACCCGACCGGAACACCAGACCGCAACACCTGACTGGATAGCTGGCCGTCGCTCAGCCCCGAGGTTCGAGTCACGCGATGTGGAGGCGCTCCTGGACGCGGTGGAGCAGAGGAGGGACGCCCTGTATCCCGGGCACGGCCGCAGAGTTGACCCACGCCACAGCCGGCATCTGTGGAGGGAAGTGGCAGAGGCCGTCACCGCTGTGGCCCTGACACCACGGACAGGCACCCAGTGCCACAAGAAGGTGAACGACCTCGTCAGAGCAGGCAGGGTGAGCCTCCCCATATCCCCCCTCCCCCATATCCCCCCTCCCCCATATCCCCCCTCCCCCATATCCACATATCCCCCCTCCCCCATATCCCCCCCCTCCCCCATATCCCCCCTCCCCCATATCCCCCCTCCCCCATATCCCCCTCTCCCCCATATCCCCCCTCCCCCATATCCCCCCTCCCCCATATCCCCCCTCCCCCATATCCCCCCATCCCCCATATCCCCCCTCCCCCATATCCCCCATATCCCCCCTCCCCCATATCCCCCCTCCCCCATATCCCCCCTCCCCCATATCCCCAAGTGAATCCAGCCCTAACCTTAACCTCTGCAATGCACGCGCAACCGATGGCGTGCATTCATATACCTGCCTAACACTGTTGCCTTTTACCCCTGCCCGCCCCCCCCACAGGAGAAGCGCGCACACAACAATAGGGAGCATGTGAGGACTGGAGGAGGGCCCGCTGATGAGAGGCCACTGACCGTACACGAGGAAAGGGCCCTGGAACTGGCTGGCGGACCTGAGGACCGGGAGGTTGCTGATGCAGAGGTCGGGGGCGTACTAGCGAGTGAGCCACCGACAGCCCGTCCCCATATCCCCCCTCCCCTATATCCCCCTCCCCCGTATCACCTGATCACTGCCTGATGTCTAACCATGCATGCTTCATTGTGTATCGCAGGACCAAACGTCCAGGCACCCATCCCCGCAGATGCAGACCGCCCGCAGGATGCCCCTCGGAGACCACAGGAGACGGAGAGACCCGCACCCTCAAGCATGCGACGCCCGCAGGATGCCCCTCGGAGACCACAGGAGACGGAGAGACCCGCACCCTCCAGCATGCGACGCCCGCAGGATGCCCCTCGGAGACCACAGGAGACGGAGAGACCCGCACCCTCCAGCATGCGACGCCCGCAGGATGCCCCTCGGAGACGGAGAGACCCGCACCCTCCAGCATGCGACGCCCGCAGGATGCCCCTCGGAGACCACGGGAGACGGAGAGACCCGGACCCTCCAGCATGCGACGCCCGCAGGATGCCACTCGGAGACTACGGGAGACGGAGAGACCCGGACCCTCCAGCATGCGACGCCCGCAGGATGCCCCTCGGAGACCACGGGAGATGGAGAGACCCGGACGCTCCAGCATGCGACGCCCGCAGGATGCCCCTCGCACACCACGGGAGACGGAGAGACCTGGAGCAACAGGGAGACGACACCCCCGTCACGTGCGGGAGCGACCACCCAGCGACGAGGGGGGCAGCCACAGGCCCCCGTCACATCCGAGCCAGGACACCACTACCCAGGACACCACTACCCAGGACACCGCTACCCAGGACACCACTACCCAGGACACCACTACCCAGGACACCACTACCCGGGACACCCCTACCCGGGACAGCACTACCCAGGAAGACGAAATACCGGACAGTGACTCAGAGTGGATGGGTGGAGACGAACCCCCACCCCAAAGTGCCATGGACTCAGAGTGGGACGAAGAGCACGACACAACGCCACTGCTGTCACCAACACCCTCCACCATCGCAGAAACACTCACCACGGTTGGGCACTTTAGTGATGAGGCGTCTGGTACACTCACTGGTGCGCACAACACAGCCGTCCCGGTACAGCAGGTGGAGGTAGGAGCAGCAGAGGGACCGGGCGGTCGGAGGGCAGCCCAGCCCAAGCGAACATCTGCCGCCCAGATGGATCCCGGGTTCCTGCAGTTACCACACCCACACATAGATCCGATGCAACCACCGACCCGGAGACGAGCGAAGAGGGTGACGGGCGGCTTGCGGCGGCTGCGGTCGCAGGTGGAGGAGTCCACCCGCGTCCAGGAGCTGGGAGTGGTGCCGGTCATGCGTGCCACCCAGGCTGACACCGCACGGGTGGCGTCCGCGGTGGAGGCAATGGGTGCGACGGTGTCAGACATGGGGAACGGTTTGCGAGGCCTGGGGCCTTCCGTGCAGGCGGCGTCTGTGGCCCAGGACATGGCTGCCCTCTCACAGGAGGCCATGAGCCAGTGCCAGCGCCAGATGGCAGAGGCGCTCAACGCCATAGCCCAGTCTCTGCAGGCCATGGCCCAGTCTCAGCAGGCCATGGCCCAGTCTCTGCAGGCCATCGCTGAGGGCATCGGCGCCAGTGGCCATGTGCGAGCCGGCGTCGCACTGTCACAGACAGGGTTTGCCAACCCCCTGGGCTCCATGGCTGCAAACCTGCAGACCCCTGTCGATACCAGCACGGGCCTCCAGGACTGGCAGCGCCAGATGTCGGGGGGGCGTCGGATGGCCAGTCCGTTCGCATCCCTCACCCGTGTAGAGGCCTGGGGGCCATCGGGCACCCCGAGGGAGGAGGAGGTGGTGTGGTCCGTCCCGGCTCCCTCTGTAGGGGAGGTCCCGGTACACCGCGACACCTCGGACTCCCCCCCCCTTCCGTCCCAGGTGCATTGGGATGGCAACTGGCAGGACAGGCTGGCAGCTCGCCATCCCAGTCGCGTGGGCCGCAGCCTGGCCCACCTAGGCCAGGACGCCCCAGGAAACGGCTGCCAAAGGGATCCAGTGTCAGAGGGCAGGAATCACAGGAGTCCACCTCCAGTTCTGCTGTACCGTCTGGGGAACCACGTAGACGTAGTCAAAGGGCCCGTAAGGCCAAACAATTAGACACTGAGTAAGTTGGCACGGGTGCAGGGCACAGATGAGTTTTAGGGGCTAGGGCACGTGCATGAACTCCTTTGGTTATTAAAGTCAATGTTACACCTACCGAAGCTGCCTTTGTGCTCTGTCCAAAGTGTGCGGGGGTGTCATGTACGTTGAGGGCAAGTGTGTGTGTGAGGGGTGATCTTACCTCAGCCCCAGGTGAGTCTGCCCCCTTCCCCCTGGGCCGCCATCAACATCCCCCGGGCAGAGGACGGGACCGTGCGCTGCAGTGTCACAGCCGCATGCAGGGATGGTCCGGGTGGATGGTGGTACTGTGGCCATGGGTCAGACATAGTCCAACGATGTAGAGCCAGGAGCTCATCGCAGGGCGGGTTGTCATCATCCTCCATGGCCTGCGATAGACACTCGTCCACCCGCAACTGTGTGAGCCCGGCCCGTTGTGCCGCAGGTGGATCGGCAATGGGGGGTGGGGGGGGGGGGGGTGGTGTGCATGCGGGTGGGGTGGGTGGGGTTGGGGAGGGGGGTGAGGGTGCTGGGTGGGTGGATGGGTGGGGGGTGTGGGTGGTCGGCTGTTGCTATGGTGTGCGGTCTGTGGCCTCTGATAGTCAGAGGCTTTTCCCCAGGGTAGAGGGGTCAATTACTGGGGGGCATAGGTTTAAGGTGAGAGGGGCAAGGTTTAGAGTAGATGTACGAGGCAAGTTTTTTACGCAGAGGGTAGTGGGTGCCTGGAACTCACTACCGGAGGAGGTAGTGGAAGCAGGGACGATAGGGACATTCAAGGGGCATCTTGACAAATATATGAATAGGATGGGAATAGAAGGATACAGACCCAGGAAGTGTAGAAGATTGTAGTTTAGTCGGGCAGTATGGTCGGCACGGGCTTGGAGGGCCGAAGGGCCTGTTCCTGTGCTGTACATTTCTTTGTTCTTTGTATACTACCCGATTCCCACGCCCATCTAGTCAGTGAAGCGGGCGTCTATCAGTCTGTCCCGTGCCCGCTGGGCCAGCCGGTAACGGTGGACAGCCACCCGCCTGTGTCAACCCCGTCTGCCCTGACCATTGCCCCCATCCCCCTCATCTGGGGAGGACTGGGCCTCTTCCTGCTGCTCCTCCACTCCGCCCTCCTCTGCCTGCGGCACATCGCCCCTCTGCTGGGCTATGTTGTGCAGGACGCAGCACACCACAATGATGCGGCCGACCCTATCTGACCGATACTGGAGGGCGCCCCCAGAGAGGTCCAGGCACCTGAAATGCATCTTCAGCACGCCAAAGCACCTCTCGATCACTCCCCTTGTCGCTACATGGGCATCATTGTAGCGGTTCTCCACCTCATTGCGTGGCCTCTGTATAGGCGTCATCAGCCACGATCGCAATGGGTAGCCCCTGTCGCCCAGCAACCAGCCCCTCAGCCGGGGATGGCGTCCCTCGTACATGCCGGGATGGATGACCGCGACAACACGAATGAGTCGTGTACACTGCCTGGGTGACGGGCGCAGACGTGCAGGATCATCATGCGGTGGTCGCAGACCACCTGTACGTTCATCGAATAGGTCCCCTTCCTATTAGTGAACACGGCCCTGTTATCTGCAGGTGGCCGCACGGCGACGTGCATCCCATCGATCGCGCCCTGGACCATGGGGAACCCGGCAACGGCAGAGAAGCCACGGCCCGGGCATCTTGGCTGGCCCGGTCCACGGGGAAGCGGATGTAGCGGTGCGCCATGGCATATAGGGCATCTGTCACTGCCCGGATGCACCGGTGCACCGATGTCTGCGATATGCCGGACAGGTCCCCACTCGGTGCATGGAATGACCCTGTTGCATAAACGTTCAGGGCCACCGTAACCTTGACGGACACGGGGAGAGGGTGTCCCCGCCAATGCCACGCGGTGACAGGTGTGCCAGCAGGTGGCAGATGTGTGCCACGGTTTCCCGGCTCATCCGGAGTCTCCTCCTGCATTCCCGGTCCGTGAGGTCCTGGTATGACTGCCGGGGCCGGTACACACGGGGCGCCCTTGGGTGCCTCCGTTGCCGTGGGGCCGCGACGTCCTCCTCCCCCTCCTCGTCCTGTCGGTCAGGTGTCCCTCCAGCCTGGGCAGCTGCCGCCTTCCTCTCTGCGGCAGCCTGCGCCGCCTCTCTGGCACGCTCCTCCTCCTCCTCCTCCTCCTCATCCAGGGCAACATAGACATGAGCGGCTGCCACCACGGCGGCCAACATCGCTGGATGATCTGAAAACATGACGGCCTGGTGGGGGGGAGGGGAACGACGACATGTCATCATTGCCCATATCCCTCCTCCCCCCAGCCAGGTGGCATGGACCGCATGGTCCAACTGTTGGAGGCTGGCACCTGGCCAGGTGGGACCAACTCACTTGCCCTCCCATCCCCCTCCTCGGCACGGACCCCCCCCAACCTCCACCCCAGCACGGACCCCCCCAACCCCCAACCTCCACCACGGCACGGACCCCCCCCAACCTCCACCCCAGCACGGACCCCCCCCCCAACCTCCACCCCAGCACGGACCCCCCCCAACCCCCAACCTCCACCCCGGCACGGACCCCCCCCCAACCTCCACCCCAGCACGGACCCCCCCCCCCCCCCCAACCTCCACCCCAGCACGGACCCCCCCCAACCTCCACCCCAGCACGGACCCCCCCCCAACCTCCACCCCAGCACGGACCCCCCCCAACCCCCAACCTCCACCCGGCACGGCACGGACCCCCCCCCCCCAACCTCTACCCCAGCACGGACCCCCTCAACCTCCACCCCAGCACGGACCCCCCCCCCCCCCCCCCCAACCTCCAACCCAGCACGGACCCGCCCCCCCAACCTCCACCCCAGCACGGACCCCCCCCCCCCAACCTCCACCCCGGCACGGACCCCCCCCCACAACCTCCACCCCGGCACGACCCCCTCCCGGCACTCCACCGGAGCCCAGCCTACTCTAACCCCCCCCCCCCCCCCCCCCCCCCGCCGCACACACACACACACAACCCGAGACACACCTCTCCTCACGCAATCAGACTGCGGCCACGCCATTGCCTGCCCAGAGCCAACCCCCAGGCCGCCACTCACCTCCACGCTGGTCGGCGTGAGCCTGGAGCACCGGGTCACGCCGATGAAAAGGAGGTTTGATTCGGCCCATCCGGAAGGCAGAATGTCGGCAGGCCGAAAATCGGCTGCCTTGCGCAGACCCGTCACATTCTCCGCGGCAGCAGCGCCATTAACGCCCCGCCGACTTTTCTCACTTCGGCAACCGGCGGGGGCGGATTCACGGCGGCCAACGGCCATTCTCCGACCCTCTGGGGGGTCGGAGAATGACGCCCATAGTGTACATTTATTTGTTCTTAAGGGGCAGCACGGTAGCCTTGTGGATAGCACAATTGCTTCACAGCTCCAGGGTCCCAGGTTCGATTGCGGCTTGGATCACTGTCTGTGCGGAGTCTGCACATCCTCCCCGTGTCTGCGTGGGTTTCCTCCGGGTGCTCCGGTTTCCTCCACAGTCCAAAGATGTGCAGAGTAGGTGGATTGGCCATGATAAATTGCCCTTAGTGTCCAAAATTGCCCTTGGTGTTGAGTTTGGGTAGGGTGCTCTTTCTAAGAGCCGGTGCAGACTCAAAGGGCCGAATGGCCTCCTTCTGCACTGTAAATTCAATGATAATCTATGATTAATCTAGGACAAAGGTTCGGCACAACATCGTGGCCGAAGGGCCTGTTCTGTGCTGTATTTTTCTATGTTCTATGGACCAGGACCGGTGGCACCAATTGCCGCTGGAGGACGCCGCACACTGGAGATACCTGACGACCGAATGAACACACTGGTGCCAGAGGCAGGCGATGGACAGGTGCCAGCAGCAAACCGCACTCACTCGCCACCACCGCA